>NC_067419.1:28618402-28921433 GCF_009764475.1 Pristis pectinata
TGCCCTGTTACTTATCAAAAAGAAGGCAGCTTCATTTGTGCAGTGCACCTATATTACTAGCTTATTATTTATTAATTAGTTATCAGTCTATATTTCTAAATTCAAAGCATCTAGGAAGAGCTATAAATTCTCAACCTTCCAACTCAAAACCCAGACTGTTACCAAATGATCTATATCAGTCTGATTTATATACCATACACAGATTATGTTAGTTAAAGAGGTAAATCTATTAAATAATCAGACTAGGTTCAACTTATTCTTTTACCTTGTTTGGAAAGAGAGCAGCCGTGCAGTACAGCTTTATTAAGCAAGATGCTCAGTGCAGCCTTGACTACTGCCTGTTGCCCCGGATTAAGGCTCTTATTTACAGGCTGCCCTTGTCGAGACCTTTTAACTGAGGCTCTGGAAAGTATAGCTTCTTCTGCTCTGGGAGCAATCACATTATTCCACAAGTTGGCCATCCACCTGCAAATTCAAGAAGAATGAACTTTCAAGGTACAGCAAAATGTACAATGAGAGGATAAGAACTTCAATATTATTAGAATACCATTAGTTCCAAGTTAGACGTCATCCTCACATAGACCGACATCACTTTTCTTTTATTGCCATTGGGCCAATATCATAAAACTATGATGAATTAACCATCCTTACAAGGATTACAGAAGTTCAAAAGGCCCTCTGATACTTCAGGGAATTAAGATGGGACAATAAATGTAGCCATGCTAATTTGGCCACAATTGAAGACCAAACAAAAAAAACCATCCTATTAATAATACTAGTGGTTTGTAATGATCTGCCCTTTTAAGACCATAAAACATAATTCTTGTCTATGGTCAGAGTTTTTTTTTGCCTGGTGGGACAACTTTGTAATGTGGAAAGCACTTAAGTTTCAGGGCTAGAATCATAGCTTTCATGTTACTGTAAGTACTTTTTCTTAAAAAGGTGTATTAGAGGAAATCAGCTGGTACAGGTATGCAATTTGTTGTTGCATTGCAAAAGATTGCCTCTCTTTCAACCAACATATCAAAAATATTTTGGACATATTTTGGTCTGGAATTATGATTTGATTTATATGGAAAATTGTTTTATATATAAACATCTCTAACTCTCCAGTAGTTTCTAGTTAACAACTTTATATACCTTTCTATATGTCATAAAGATCATTGGACACTCTTTGCAGTTACATTAGATAATTTTGGTTCAGAATGTTTACATGCAGTGAACATTCCTCCAAAATGAAAAACATTGACATTACTTTTACGAATCTTCCAAGTGTGTCTCACAATGCATATACATTACATGATTGGAATCCAAAGAGATTCATAACATTCACATATCTAAAGTTGCAAGTGAATGCCAATTTATTGTAGAAGTTAAAAATAACAACAATCTCAGGCCCAAAAATCTACTTAAAATCAAAACATGGCTATGGTACTTTCTTTACTTTCTTATAACACAATTCCAACCAACCAATTCCTTCTATGCCTCCAAATAGTGAAAAAGCATGAAAGATTATTTTTAATAATACTTGACTACTTAAAAAAAATGAGATGCATGGAAAAAGAAATGTACCTCATTATAGGCTGCACCTGGCCTGGTATGATTGGACAGGAAAAGAAATCTCTTGGTCCCATCAATGCTTCAGGTGTTCCTAATCGGGACAAGTAGGAATTCAGCTGGTACCAGACTGAGCATACCCACTGGACAGCCTTGCACACAGGATCAGCTTGAGCTGGTAACTGGCCTTGGAACTGAAAAGTATTATTGTAACTATGATGAAACCAGCTAAGTGCATATAATAATAATTAATTAAAATAAATTAAATTAAAGTAATTATATATACAAAATCATTATTTGATTAAAATTGTCCCAAATTTTGAGGTTGAAATGATGGCAAAATCAACAGTGTTAACATCACTGCATGTGACATTTGCAGCAAGTTCATGATTTGCAAGACCATGTAGATTAACACAGAAATCCTAAAGTTGTTTTCAGTTATTCAGGGCTCTTCCATAGACATCCCTCTCCATTGCAATTGTTGGAATTCTGTGATTTGATAGAAATTTTAGGCATTTACTATCTATTCTCGATGTAATGTTGAAAATGCTTTGTCACAAGACCAACTTTCATATGAAGTTCAGTGTTATGCTAAAAATTGTGTACGTTTTTTCTTCTTGACTTGGTGTCTGTGGGAATTCTTCAACATGACTGACTGCCCAGCTAGCTTGATGGCATCACTGTTGCTAGAGACAGTTTATCCCAGTATAATGATATTTAAAAGCAGACAATTCAGGAAAAGGGGAATTCTATGACACAAATATTGCTTGATCTTTGTAGTCAACAGCAAACTTCAGTGGCTGCAAAATCCAGCTCAACAATTGTTGCAAACTGGGAATTAGACTTAATCAGATTTTGCTGCAACTGAGAAAGGTTTACTTCCCCTCCCAACTCACCCCCATCCATTTTATACCAACTGCTCGTCTTTTTTTTCCCATGAAGACTAAATTTTTTGGGGCACAGTTCCACTGGTGCTGGTTTGGTTGCTTATCTCATGTTGCAAGCTTCATAGGACTTTTAGCACTCATGGCAACATGATATTCCACCAAAACAGCCCCAGTTAAACCAAATGTGTTTACCTGGCAACATGCTGAATTAACTGCATAACAATGATAATCAGGAACCTAGGCTGCCTTTCCGCTCAAAGGTAATATAATAGTTGTGGTGCAACTTGGTTAGTTTCAGGTAACTTAGCAAGAAATAGGGATAGAATCAAGAACCTCATTGGTCAGTAACCTTAACCAAAGGGTGTTTCAGGGAAATCCATGGCTGACTTTAATCATCCATCCCATCTCCTTGCTTTTGGTTTATTATTCTCACTTGTACCGAAGTACAGTGAAAAACTTGTCTTGTATACTGATCGTACAGGTCAATTCATTACACAGTGCAGTTACACTGAGTTAGTACAGAGTGCATTGAGGTAGTACAGGTAAAAATAATAACAGTACAGAGTAAAGTGTCACAGCTACAGAGAAAGTGCAGTGCAATAAGGTGCAAGGTCACAACAAGGTAGATCGTGAGGTCAGAGTCCATCTCATCGTGTAAGGGAACCGTTCAATCATGAACGGTGCTAATCATGATATAGATCAAATTAACATACAGACAGGTTTAATGCTCATTATTTAGCTTAATTTCTTTGACTAAATCTCCTTAGAAGTCTTAATACAGCAACAGATCTACAGACAACTTGGCCTTTAACATTGATAATTCAAAGCAAAGACATTTAAATTGTTCAGATCTCAGGACTGGCCAATTAAGCTCAAGAATGTTGAAAGATTTAGAAGCAAAACAAATTCCTTTTTTTGATAACTTGCTGCAAAGTCATGTCTATTTGTAATACAATCTCTGTCACAAATCAACATCAGAACAAAGTGTTCTTACCTTGTGAATGAGTTGTCTTTTGAGGAATCTTTGAAGCAAACCACTGATGGGCTCTGCATCCCATCGAAGCTGTACCCATCGAAAATGTTGTTGCACCATCAAGTCTGAACTTTGAAGTTTCATCTTTGTCATTGTCCCTATCAGAAAACTATTTTCTTGGAAGTAATAGGTATCTGAAGTCCCATTCACTGTAAATCAGAAGTAACAATAAAATATTGAACAAATATTCTCAATGAGACAATAAATAACTATACTACTCTAGTGCTATTATGTTATGAAACACCTGTCTACTCTTGCAATGTGGAAAATTAACCTTTAAGTAATTTCTTTTACATTGTAATCATAACTTCACAAAACTCCACAATGCTGTAGAACCTCTAGTATCATAAATGCCTGAACAATTTGAAAAGAAAAATCAGCAAATAAAAGTGAGAGGCAACCTAGCTGCTCTCGAATTTTCACAATGTTTTTGATAAAAAAAAGTCAATCTGCTTTTAACTGTTTCGACCTCCACCAATGCCACCTGACCTGATGACTATTTCCAATATTTTCAGTTATTTCAAATTTCTAGCATCTGCAGTATTTTGTTTTTTTATAATCTAAAATTGGTAACTTGTTGCAATCGAAAATGAATTTTTCCTAACATTAGATATCGCTACTTACTGTGCAGATATCATTTTCAATGATGCAATGGTCTATTTGCCTACTTTCAATAATCGCTCACTCCTGTTCCTACTTCTACCTGAAGCGCAAGGTTTCTAGCCCCTTGATTAATGCTCCAGTGCATCTGCCAATATTAAATGAGCTGCATCCTGTTCCTTAGTTTTCCTTGCTACATTTCTAACTTTACTTTGAGACATCCCCTCTCCTCTCATTTCATTTCATCAAATGGGGCATGTACGCCTTCCTAACCCATACCAATCAATCAAGTACCCCATCTGAACTTGGACAGTAATTAGAGCAGTTTGATAACAATGTGCAAATTTAAAGTCCAGAGATGCAAGGCTGTCTTTCTCTTTTAGTAGTGATTTTTCTTTTGAATTTGAAACTACTATTATGGTAGCAGAGGTTCTGCAGGAAGGATTTTAATGCACAAAATGGATGCATGGAATTTCCATTATTTACATTTCAATAAATAGGCATGTCTTTGCATCAAAAGGTACTTCATAAGATATCAACACACTTATTATTTCACATTTTTCTTAAAAAAGATTGTATTTTTGTTCTTATTTGTACTGATACCTATACCATCCATATTCAGAACATAATGATGAATGTTCTATCAATTAACAGCTGTTTTCCATTTTTAATTGGCGATGAAGAACAAAGCAATTATATTAGCACCAAAAATGTGTTGGTAGGTTAATTGTCCTTCATAACTTATCCCTTAGCTAAGTGGCAAGAGAATCAAAGAGGAGTTGATTGGCATGTGAAAAAGAATAAGTTACAGAACTAGAGAAAAATGGGACTAATAAGATTGCTCCGTTGGGAGCAGGCAAGGACCCAATGGGTTGAATGTCTCGTTGTCTGTCACAGTAGGTTGGATTGGATGAATTTCTAACTTGCATCTATATTTAAACAAATCTCATAGATGCACATCAGCACATGCAAGGAAAAAAAAACCCACATACAAATAAAATAAAAAAGTGTGCATTTGGGAGTAGGATATAAATAGATTCTGAATTGAGCTAAATTCTTAACCACATTTAAAGGCATCAAGATATCAGTACATTTATTATCATTTTCCATTTTTAATTATCAATGAAGAACAGAGCAATTTTATTAACACTGAAAATGTGTTGGTAGGTTACCAGATGAGTGGCGACACCTGCGGGATATTGCAATAGAATTAAAAGGGAGTTAATTTCCATGTGAAAAAGAAAAAAAACACCTAAGTAATTTCCTTGCTTTGCAGGATTGTTTAATGATACATATATTCTGCATAACCATAAGTAAATAATGATCTTCAAATATTTGGCTTATTAAGGTAAATTAAACTCACTTAAAGTACAATACACACAGTAAAAGTGCTCTAGCACAAGGACTACTTGATTTGTTTTCCAATTTCGTATGGTAACATGCATTAGATTAAGAACAGAGGAAGTATTCTGAAGCTGAATTGTTCTGACTGAGGCTATTTAACTATCATTGAGGACAAATGCAATGTAACTAAAGTTTATATTTTTTTTAAAAAGTGAAAAGATTAACTGTTTCAATTTCAGTACAGTATACTTGTGTAAAATCATTTTGTGGTTGCACTTTAAAAATCTAGAAAATTTTAAGAATTCAGTACTCCCAAATAAGGTACATTTTTCACAATATTTAACTATTATTGACTTTTAAGTATATCCCAAGAACACTACTGAGTTATAAATTCTGGAATATTATTGATTTATTAAAGGAAAATGTTATTTTGAAAATCAAATATTTTCATTGATGGTTTCAGTGAACAGTTTAAAATGCAGTATCTTAAACTCAATGAGGAAACAATGAGACATTCAAAGGTGAGGGGTGACATCAGGTTTGAATGCTAGTTCGATTCATTTAATGAATGGACAAATCTGTTCCAGAGCTGATTGCGAAAAAGTGCAGGCAAACCTCACGTTTGTGTCTGGGGATGAGCTGTCACTGGAAATATCGTGTATTTATTAGGATTCATACTCTAAAGTCAATAGTACCTGAATCAAGTTGGAAATCGAGCTGAGGCTAAACCTTTTGCACCTCTGCACAGCCTGTACCCTAACAACAACCTTCTAATGACAGAGGAGGTAACTGCAGCATTGAACCCCAAGGTTCATGCTGGGATCATGTGAAGGCTACCAAAGGAGTGACTGAGATAGCAGCATTTCTATTGACTTTTTTGTTTGTTCTTATCCAGGGTCATAACCAGCTCCTGCATTAGCAACTGGAAGATCTACCCACCACTAGGATGCATTCAATGCACATAATGGAAAATAATTATTAATATTGAGGTATATCTCAGATATAAGTAGATCTAAGGCCTTCATATTAGAGAAAGCTGTGGTAACTTTTATTGCAGGAAAAGATGTTCTTTATTATTAACATCTATTTTATTGTGCAGTGCCTATCCTGCCTCATCTGGTTCTGTGTTTCCATCATGGGTACCAAGATTCTCACTGTATATGTTGCATTAGCTGGTGTTATTACAAAAAAAGGTACTAGTGAATATTTGAAGTTTAGTGGGAATGAGAAACTGGCAGTAGAGATACTGAACAAGTTCATTTGAAAGAAAGACAACCGTGGCATCCTGTGAACAGTTGATATGTAAACACCAGCTCTGCACTCATGCCAAACATGCAAGACCCAAGCACTGTATCTTAGAGCAAAAAGCAAACTGCTGGAGGAATTCAGCAGGTCAAGCAGCATCTATGGAGGAAAATGGACAGCTGACATTTTGGGTCCAGATCCTTCACCTGGATGTTCTGACCCGAAACATCGACTGCTCATTTCCCACCACTGATGTTGCCTGAGTTCCTCCAGCATTTTGTTTTTTGCCCTAGATTCCAGCATCTGCAGTCTCTTATGTCTTCACTGTTCATTAGAAAGTTGGGAGTGGGCAAGAATCACAAATTTGTGCTCAACAAAATAGGTCTGGGTCCTTCTTGTATAAAGAAAACATGTAAGTTTTACCAATTTTAGAGCATTATTTTTAGTGTCTGCCTGACCTGCTGAGTTCCTCCATCATTTTATGTGTTTGCATTATTTTTAGTTGATTTTTTTAAAAATACAAACAAATCATTAACTTGGTATTCAGGTGGTAGAATCATACTGTAGACAAAAAAATGACAAATATTAATTATAGCCTCCAAGACACTTGTGCTTTATTTGATAGATTTCTGACCTCAAAAATTAAACAAAAATACATTGCTAATTTTAACTGACACAATAACAGACTCTGAGGCTTCTTAAAATCCAGAGCAGGAAACAGCATGTGACACCACCTATCTGCAAAGTCACAATGACATTTTCAAGTACCTATGCAGCATGGGCTTCCTTCAGGATCTGCCAATGCAAGGTCGGCCTCCCACAGTGCAAATTAGAAACAGCTGCCTGTTATGCCATGAAATGAACCAAATTAGAGTTCGTCATTTCCTGTGTTTCCATATTATACTGACAACCCCAAATCCTGAAGCCTGTTAGCTTGTCACTAAGTCATTTATATAAATATATTATATATTTTTTATTTATAATTCACTAAACATAAAATAGACAATGACACGATACCATGCTGGAAAGTGAAGGGATTTTCAGCACCCCGGTTTTCTAGGGCATCCAGTAGTTCACCCAGAAACTCTGATAGCGAAGTAGCTGTTTCCAGGTTTTCCATCAGGACAACAGTTACCTTCTCAGTAACGAAAGACTGACTCAAAGGTACCAAGATACCTGGAACACATTAAATGTACTGAGTAACAAAGACTAATAAAACTTATTGCACAATTTGAATAAAAAGGATTGCACTTAAATAATTTCAAACTTCTGGCTTTCCACAGGAGCCAAGGACAGGATTCTCAAATGATTAAAATTAACTTCATTAGTTTAACGACTGTACAATGAAGTTATATTTTAATAGAGATTTGTGAAACACTCACATTGGTTGCTCCATAATCTAGGTCAAGTGTAAGGTAGTTTTATAAATTAGAAACTCAAACATGTTTATACAACTTGTGACAATAATTTACGAATGTCCTTGTTCCAAAACACTTAAGTACTAATACTGTGATTTGGGAGCCAAACTTTTCTTTTGTATGTGACCCTCAGAAAACGTGAATTATTCTGGACCTTCGTTCATTGCTAGGTTTGCTGTTGGATTTTAAATTAACTCAATACTCTTATCACTACGGCAATGCTTTAACAGTAAGGAGCACAGGCTCAGCATTTACAGGACAAATTAATAGTCTTTTAGCAACCCAGCCATGATTTGATCAAAATCAGAAGCTCACTACATGACAAATAAAGACAAACCATGTTTCATCAGTCTGCTGCAAAACATTCTAAAACATTCCTGAAAGTTGCCCTTCAAGAAAGCCATTGTTTAGTATGTGACCCACAATGAAAAGCTAGTGAATGAAGCAAGTATTAACAAAATAGTTCAGCTGAATACAGACAGAACATCGATAAGGCCATGGCACACGCATTATCAGATCGATCTTATTGGTAAATCTATGATCGAGCAAAAGATCTGTGAACAGAAATCAAATAAAAAGGTGTTTGACATGAAGGTAAACAAAAGAGTGAGAAAGGAGGCAAGGCATGCTGTGTTCTAAATACAAGGAGAATGTTATTCTCAAGCCAACATGCTTAATTGAATACAAATACAGCAGTTTAAATTTAGTGTGTTAAATAATTTTGTCTTACTGGTCATTTCATGTTATTTAATTACAAAGTATAGATGAATAAAAACTTTCAGTCAATATTAGTTCAGAAAAACCTATAATTCCCTCATCACACGATTCAATTATCTCTGGAATTGCTGCAAGTTTTGCCTCCATTATCCTATCCAAAAGTTCAATTTTCAGACACTAGTTCCAAATCTGTTTTTCATCAATTTGTTACAGTGCCTCCTTATTCAACTGCCAAAGTCTACACAGGATGTAGTGCACTAATACATTAAAAATTATTTGGAACAGCTCCTTGTTTGAGTTGCTCCTTTTAAAGGCTGAAGAGTCCACATTTCTTCATTCTCTTTTATATCTGATGCAAGGGATCAACCTGGATATTTTCTGTACTGCTGCTAAATCTTGAATATTTAAAATAAAACAGAAAATGCTGGAACTATTCAGCAGGTCAGACCACGTCCTTGGGAAGAGAAACAGAGTTAATGTTTCAGGTCAACCTGAAACAGTAACACGGTTTCACTTCGCACAGATGCAGCCTGACCTGCTCAGTATTTCCAGCATTTACTTTAGATTTTCAGCATCTGCATTTTTTTAAACTTTCAAGTTCTGAATATTTCCTGATTCCTTGGTGATCAAAACGTTACTAAGCACTCATGTCACAGCTTGATTAGCTCACCATGTAAAGAGCATGATACTCTCCATGCTACGCTTTAGTTTATGCAGAAATGTAATTAAGGATTAAGGCAGGCACGGTAGTGTAGCGGTTAGCACGACGCTATTACAGCACCAGCGACCCAGGTTCAATTCCGGCTGCTGTCTGTAAGGTATTCTCCCCGTGTCTGTGTGGGTTTCCTCCGGGTGCTCTGGTTTCCTCCCACATCCAAAGACGTATAGGTTAGGAAATTGTGGGCATGCTATGTTGGCACCGGAAGTGTGGCGAGACTTGCGGGCTGCCCCCAGAACAATCTACGCAAAGATGCATTTCACTGTGTGTTTCGATGTACATGTGACTAATAAAGAAATCTTATTTATTTTGTGAATTGCTGTCCAGTAATGCTCACCCATTATTTTCAACTTCATCCTTACCCAATTCATTACCATCCATAGTGTAGGTCTGTTTGACATTTTTTCTTAAAGAGTAATACTTTATTGCTTATTGAGAATTTAATTTGCTATATTCAACAAATGGACAGATTTTATCTGGACCATTCAAATAAAGTCTTTATGCAAAGAAAATGCAGAATATTAAATGAATTGTATTTAGATTTCAAATTATGTAGAAATTCTCGAATTGTTTATTGCTGATTAGGATGTTCATTTAAAGTAACATGATCGGTGATTTCTAGTGGAATAGTTAAGTAACCTTTTTGTTCACCAATGGTTACAAATGGGTTGAAGTTCCACTTCATTCATCTAAAATAGACATCACTTGACTTCAGTCCCATCATACTTCCCATAATAGTATTCCCCAGTGAAGTTCCCGATGGGTATCTTTGCTGCAAAGAAGCTCAAAGAGCCAAAAATTCCTCTGCAATAAGCTTTTAATATTTTCTTTATGACGTCCCTGAAGTAACTAAAACAATCCAAAAGAACTTTTTTTTTGTAACAAATCCAATAAAGTTTCTTAAAAGGAACAGGAAGGTACAATCTAATGGCACAGCATGATATCTCGCCACCTTGTGGTCCATTTTTATTAACATGCAAGCTTTCTGTTAAGAACAGCTTCTTTGGGTGGTGGGGGGGGGGGTGAGAATGTTGATACATGACTCAATACAGGTTATTATGTTTATAGTACCCTATTTAATGCTGACCTCAATGTCAAGTTATTTAATGGAGATTGCAAAACATTCCTTTTCTAAGCCAATTTTGAATATGTGGTAAAGTTTAGGTTTAGATTTCAAGTACTGTCAGGTTAGGTTTAACATTCCCCATTATTCTACATTCTCAAATTTTGAATACATTTATAAAATAACAAAGAATTTTGGTTGCAGTTCTGCAACATCTATATTTTTTCTCACTAATTCATCTCTAAGACATTACACATACAGACATCAATCAAGATGTAAAGAGAATGAGCTTTGTTCTCAAGAGTAAATCATTAACTGTGCTACTTAATTTAATTAGCAGAAAAACTATACTGAATTCAGGTGTCACCAATAAATCACAGGTAACATAATTCAATCACATCAGACCATTAAATGAACTTCTAACCTTGTATTTCAAGATTCATAATTTTAAAAGTTATCTATATTTAAACATTTTTTCCAAATGTATATTTTGTGCCTGTTTCTGCTAATTTCTGACTTTTTCCTTTCTAATTGGCTTGGCGATAGGAGGCAGAAGGTAGTAATGTATGGCTGTTTTACTGACTGGAAATCTGTAATAGTTGGAAAAATTGGCAGAGGATACCAAAATTGGCAGAGTCTTAGATAGCAGAGAAGGCTGTCTAAGGATAGTTGTCCAAGGATAAAGTGCATTGTCATATCTGATTATTTAAAGATACTGTATAATGAAATTGCTATTATGATGCATTATACTTTTCTATAAACAAGTCATTGTTTATATTTATCATGACAATACAGCAAATCATGCTATTATTTTCAGATTTACCATCTTGAATCCTCTATCAACAACATCCTGGGGGGTCACCATCGACCAGAAGCTTAACTGGAGCAGATAACATAGCTACAACGGCAGGTCAGGGACTAGCTAGTCTGTGCTGAGTAACCCACGTCACGTCTCTCCAAATGGAATACTTTTCACTTGTTTGGATGAGTGCATCTCAAAAAACATGAAAACATCCAAGATAATGCAATCCACTTGAACAGCATACAACCAACCACCTTAAACATTCAACTCTCTACTACCATAACACTACATTCCCTACACTCCCCCAATTCCACAGGGAAGAGTGCTACCACTAAGCTATGATTGAAAAGTAATCTACCCGCAAATGAGTAGAAATTCTACTTTTGATGATGTTTACATAATTTAATTGTTATTGAGGTGACTGAATTCTGTAGGGCTGAATATCCATAAATAACTGGAAACATTGGTCCAGAATGAGCAGTAAGCAGCAAAGAAACAGCACTTACTGCTGACCTTGAAAGCTTCCCACAAAGACCCAGCAGTCTCTGGCAAGAAACCTGCTTTCTCTGAAGATTGCTGCCGTCAGGCTTCAATTCAAAGGGAATCCCTGGTGCCTAGCAGCTGTGGTGTCATCAAGCTTGCTGAGCAATCCCATTAAAGACATTTCACAGACCATGAAGCAATTTTGAGTTAAGATTTTAAACATTGTACGGAAGGCCATATATTTTGGAATGAACATGTGATTAAAGTAGAAGCTGCCACTTGATAAATAAACTTATTAGAAACAAATAAAATTCCTTTGTTTTGAAAGACTCATGCATAATTTTTTTCAGATCCGAATTATTTGCTGAGCAGTAATTATGGCTTTGTACACCATTAAAATATCTCGTAGGCCACATAACTAAAAGAAAGATTTTCAGGATATTAAACAGCAGGAATAATTCCAAAAATTTGCATAATTTCCCGTGATTTCCCTTTATGGCGAAGGAAGATGCAGCAAACAGTAGGAAGCTCTTCTACTGACAGCAATTTTGAGAGTTGTGTGGAAAATGATGCACACGTGAAAACCCTGTGTTAAACATGTGTTAGTTCCAGGGAGCAATGACGGCAGTCACCACTACTTTCACCATCATTATTACTACAAAACCTAAGCCACTGCTGATAAGAACCTTCATTCACCTCACTGCACTCTGTCATTTTCTCAACATTGTTGTTTCTACAGTGTCGATCCCAATTATGAACATCTTACCACTTTGAATAAACAGCTCCACTAGCTGGTCCTTTGATAAACTCGTTTCCATCTCAATTTGTATTATTTCACAGCTGGAACCAATAGCTTCCTGCTTGTGCTGCAAGAATTGAAACATGTGGAGTGATTAACTTCTAACTGTAGCTTCATGGATCAGTCAGTAATGATATAAATAACATACATTTAGAGTCTTACAAGCACTATTGTCTTAGGTGGTTATGGACATTAGATCCAAATGACAGGTCAGACTTTCTAAACACTAGCAAAATTCATCTAATGCAGGATTTAGCCCTATTATTAAATTAGGAAGATTGCTTCTTGATTCAACATCCTTGATACATTAGAGAGAACATGGTAAAACCTAGTTGAGAAAGTATCATAATTTGTGTGAAATTTAAGCACTACACAATTGTCACCAAGTCCAAAATGAAGGAGTGAATTACGCTCAGTCCAACCCAATCCACCCCCTGGCTCACTGATTGCACAAAGTATGCTAGCTGTGGCTCTGGATACAAACTGTATCTGGTCAATCAGCTCAGTAAGTTACAGAATTCTAGTATAGTCAACGTGCAGAGCAGTGCGAGAGGTCAGATGTGCCCAGTACACTTCATACTTCCACAATGTTTTGTGCAGGCAGGGAAGTTTGGAACATGCTGACGTGCACACTGTGGAACCGCTGGCAGGATGTCAGCGAGATCGGTCCAATATGACATCCATGTGCACCACTTAAATTTTACTTTGCACATGGTTAATATTTTGGATCCAAGACCTACAGCAGAGTTCTTATGAGTGATTCAGTATGTCCTTTTTGCTATTGTCAGAACAACAAACATCACTGCCAAGTGAACTTTGTCAGTTTGCACATCATAAAAAGGGGAAAAATTGCAATATTACTAAGCAAGCTGTCAGTATTCAGGTACATTAAAACTCTTACATCTGTGCACTGTTTTGGACAGGGCTTTCCATTATATTTCCTATGTCCTCATTTTAAATGGAAATTGCTTGTGCAAAATGTTGCTTATGAATTACAACTTTAGTGAAAGGTGCAACTTGAGAATAACACAGTTTGCATTAGCAATGCTAATACAGACGATATATAATTAAAACAAATGGGGCTAGATTTTCCATTTTCAGTGCAATCAAACAGTGGTATTGTGACAAATAATGTCCCAAACACATAGATTTTGAGAAATGCTTCTTTTTACATTGTCACTCAAACTCATTTGCAAAAGTCATTCAGCATCAAACATAAAAGGTGCAATGAATAATCACAATCAAGAAACATTTCATAATTTAATATAAACCAATTCTTTAAAATTTATTCTGATATATTTCAGCATTATTACCATGGTTTTGTTAAAGCAACTAATAAAAACAGATTTATCACAAAAGTAAGATTTTTAAACCAGTAATCAGTTCTTCATCTGTGAACAAAGCAACTGAAAATTATTTTAAAAAACTATTCTGTAATTACATTACTGAATTACAAAAAATGCATGTTCCCAACACTTCTAAAATGTGTTTTTGTCCTTGCAGCTAAAAATTGGAAAGGTTTAAGTATGCTCCTGAAACTATGCAAATGGGCACAATTAGTGAAAACTCTTAATATGGGGCTTTGGCCAGCCACAAAAAAAATCAGCCATTTCACTGCAGACTACAACAGAAAACTGATTTGTGTTGAAAATTTGCTGAACTTTTGCATCAGTTTGGCCAAACTGCCCGGGTAAAAAAAACAAGCACGATCAAGCATAAACGTCAGGCCAATATGTTTACTGAAGCAGCTTCATTATTAAAGTGGGTATAAGAATTTATACATATCTAAATTAAGGTCAGAATTCACAAGTGTAAATGAAGATATATTACACCTGGTGTTCCAATTATCTGCATCCTTAATCCTGCTTTACTTGGTCACGTGATTCATATCCAATTTCATTTGAAATTGGCCTGTTTATTCAAAATGGTTTGTGATAAGACAAAAAAATAGATGGCCACATGAGGAAATGACTTTGTTAAGAGTGCTTAGATCTATAATTCTCCACAAGCAGTCTTAATATCTGCCAACATTGGCTGTGCAGGTTGGCTAGGGAAAGAGAGATTTCATCCAGGTTTTAAAATCATGTTTTGTCTAAACCATGCATACCTTGTTGTCTTACTATAAAAAAAGTTAAAATTTAAAATGCTTAACAATGCAGAGAAATATGATGAAGTGTCTCCAAGGGAATCAGTTTACCTTAATACAGTTTGCTATTTGATGTGCAACATGGTCTTGACAGCTTCCCACTGGCCCATGAAAAATTACATTATGATATTGTTCAACCTGTTAAAACAATTCAAAATAAAAGTTCACACAATTGAGAGCTAGCATTGAAAATGCTGTAAATACGCAGCTCTCTATCTCTGAAAACACACAAAACTGACACTTTAGATAAAAGCCATTTGTTAGAATTCACCATGCCTCACATACTTGATTGAATTCTTCTTGAAAAATCGACTAGTGGACAGGGCAACGTCTGTGACCACTAATTGATATATACACATATAATTCTTGAATACAGCTGATGAAGTTTTAGGCACTTAGCGTTGAAGCCCATTAAACCAAACATTAATTTTTGATCCAGTTAGGAAATTTTCTGAACAGGGTAATCAAATTGGCAGAAAGTGATTCGTGGTGTTCTTCAAGGATCTGTGCTGGAGTAACACTTTTTCAGTATATTTTGAGGCAATATAATGGAATACAGGACTGCATATCTAGGTTTGGTGAAGACACAAAGGTAAGTGACATTGTAAGAGGTGTAGATGAAAACATTGTGAAGAGATGATAAAAGATTAAGTTAATAGGAAAAATGTGAAGGCATTGACTTTTTACCAAAATGGTGAAAGGCAAAAAAGAGTGGAATGAGGTCCAAAACAACTTAGCAGTTCACGTAAGTGGATTATCAGCAGGTGCTGAATCGACGTAACCAGAAAAGCTAATGGAATCCATCCTAAGTAGCTGTAGTGAAAGAGGATAGAAGTTATACTCCAACTACAAAGCACCGTAAGCAGTTCTGGGCAGCACACCATAGAAAGTATATACTAACTGTGGAGCGAATACAGTGACATTGGTCTCCATTGGTTAAAATATACGGAGAAATTACACAAACTAGTTCTGTATTCCTGGAATTTAGAAGATTAAGGGATAAATTGAAGGTTTTAAAGATACTAAGGGGAACGGAAAATGTAAAGAGGGAAGTTATTTTCTCTGGTTGGGATTTCAATAACGCTGTGGTAAAATTTGGAAATCTCTTCCATAAAGCAAGTCATTAACTTCAAATCTAATATTGATGGATTTTTTTTAGCCAAAGATATCAAGGGATATGGGGAAATGCAGGTGTTTTAAGACGGGCCACAGATCTGCTAAGATTTCACTGAATGGTGGAACAGACTTAAGGAACAAAATAGTCTATAATGCTACTATAACTGAAATACAATTTTTTGTTTTTTTTTACAGATAGTACAATGAATTTATGTAAAGCAAATTCATTGGTTAAGAGTCATTTTCTGCATCAGCTGCCCTCCAGGCCTCTGGCACATTAGTGATGTGGTAGAATTTTTAGAGCCTCATCTCCCTTAATACCTCAGGATACATATTTTGCCTTCCTTTAAGCTCCACTAAAAAATCTAAAAGTTCCCTTTTAACCATAATAACGTCCTTTATTTCACTCTTAACAACTTCAATATTCACCTCTTCTCCAAAAATTGAGACATGAAGTAACACTTTATCTTGTTAGCAAACAAAATCCACAGCAGACGCTATATTGAACTGGAAAGGACAAGCTTACATCAAATCACTAGAGCTTATTTTCTACCAAAAACAAGTTATTCAGATGACTGAACTTGTTTACAGTAAGTTTCCCTTATTGGATGATTTGGGGCATTTTGTGAACAAAATACTCTGTATTAGATATTATAAATGCAAGTTTCTAACTACATTCAGAAAATACCATCTCCTCTGTGAAGTATCTCATGGTTCTCTATTTTACATTTCAGGTGACTATACATAAAAGTCTTTATCCAATATCTAAAAAAGTTCTCAAATGATTTTTTTTATGTACAAGCTTAGCAATCAAAACAGATGCTCCTCAAATAAAATTCCATTAATATATTTAACATTCATAAAAAGCACAATAATATCATGCTGCATATTAAAAACTAAACAAGTAACTAAGTGTTTTGTTTTAATATCAATATTCTCTTATCATACCAGCCGGAGGTAGTTCTGAAGTATACAGATGGGAATGAGAGATTCATAAGCTATGCTGTCAAGGAACCCCTCCTGTAAAACTGTTAAAAGTGAAGTGTTACTAGTATAAAATGTAAACTTTTTAAAAAATATATACACATTAGCCAGCATTGCACCATGGAAGGTTCAACAATTGTCAGTATAGCATGCCAGAGAAAGTGTATTGACACAAGGACGAAAAGAACGACAACATTGATACCAGATCAAAAACACCACTGAAGATTTTACCAATGATAAGTATTATAGGGGCTTTCATTCACCAGTTACACAGAAACTCTGGATGTTCTTCACAAAATTTTCTACCATAAACTCAAATGGACAGAAAAAACACTGGCAATACACCCATGATTTCATGTTTAGTGTAGCTGGTGAGTGAAAATTCCCTTGGTATCCACATTTATAAAACTCTCATCTTGATGAAAGTCTTTATTGGATATTAGTTATCTAATCAGAACATTCCAAATGTAATTGTACCTATTAAGAAAGATACAAATTACATTAATTAATACAGGAAGTCCCTGGATTACGAATGAGTTCCGTTTTTGAGTCTGTTCGTATGTTGAATTTGTATGCAAGTCGGAACAGTATGCAAGTCAGTACAGTATTTATAATTGTTATTTATTCAAGTTAAACGGACCCATTTTGACAGTTTCATTACGTTTAGTGGGTTGCGGGTGACGTTAACCGAACGCAGAGCAGTTATTAGCATTTCTTTACTTGGAAGTACCTGGCATGAATCCTTGTCCTCCACGGGTGTTCTCCCCATGATGAATTGCTTTATAGCTCAGTATAGGGAGGCTACTTGTGAGGGCTGGTGCCGGACAGGCCGTGTCAAGCAGTGCGATTATTCAGCATTGAATGTGGGCCATTACTGGGGACTGGGAGCATCTGCTTCACATGTTAATGTGCTAGGAGATATCTTTATGGTAACGACACAACATTGATTGCTGGCCAGTGAGCTTGCACCATAAAGAAATCTCTGGGCTGGGGAAAGCTGAGCAGCAACTTCCATGATATCTAAGTAGAGCGCACTGTGGAAAGAGCGCACTGAAGCCCATGCCCCCTCTCCTCACCGCCCGGCCTGGTGCTTCCTTCTGTACTCGGGCAGAAATCTTTCGTTCGGTGAGTCCAATGCTGACAAAATATCAAACAGTACGCCGGTGGTTTGACAACATTCCTCAAAGATAAAACGATTACATAATGTCTGGATCCAGCGTTCACCGCCTCTGTCCTAAGACACGGTCGGATGTTCAGAAAGCATCTAATTCAAATGATTGTGCAAGCGAATCGATTCTTCTACAATGTTTTACGAATGAACATTAAAATTCTTCATAATCAGATGCGAATATGGACAACCATTGCATTAAGCCATACATGTGTAAATATTTATAGTTCGCCCCGTACTAATGAAAACACACGTTCCTTAGTACGAACCATTGTAACTCTATTTTTTAAAATAATAGGCTTTACGGAGGTTAGTTAGTAAGTATGGGCGCTCGTAAGTCGGGCGTTCGTAACCCGGGGACTTCCTGTACTAGCAAAGTCTGTTTTCTTAAATGATTACAACTTCACGGATTGTGCAATTACTCTATAATCGATAAAGGCACAAGTAAATTATGCTAATTCGATATAACATCTAAGTATTTTACTGACTTCCTATGAAACAGATCTTCCTCTATACATCAAAGGACATCATCAGAGTAGGATGGACAACAATGAGTAAAAGATTCAATAACTCTCGGCATTAGGAAGATTCAGAAACACAGCTTCTACTTTCACTACATACTGTAAAAATATCTTGTAATAATCAAACAAAATGTGCAATGTAACTAACCATTTATGGATTCTTTCAACTGAGAGATATTTGATCAAATCCTACCAACACTAAGTCTAAAATACCTTGTTAAAGAAATCAGTAGGAATCATTAAAATTAAATATTTAATAACTTTAAAAATGAAACTATGATTTAGTTCAAAGTGAAATCAAGAATAGCTTGCTCATACTGAAAGTCCAATTAGCTGAATAGCTTCCTTCTGTGTTGTAACTTCTATAAATCAATCCCAATTTTAAGAGTAAAACACTAAAGAACCTGGGCAACAATAATTGCAATTCATAGTGCAATAGTAACAGAAGAAATCTAACCATTTAAGAATACAGTGACGAAGTTATTTTGGCTCCAGTTTATCAACGACCAAGGAGAGGCCATCAAAATTTGTCCTGGTATCCAAATTTCATCACCTGTAAATAAAAAAAATTAATTTTGTGTTACAATTCAGAAATAGACCTCCTCACTTTAACCATCTCCCAGCTAAAATCATAAAGAACAAAATGCTACGTCAACCTTGGTAAGCAACATAAAATCTATCATATTTCCAAATGAACATACATATATACGAATAAATCAAAAGATAGCCTAGGTCAGTTGGCTCCTCAAGCCATCTCCATCATTTAGTAAGATCATGGGCAATCTGATTGTAATCTCAACTCTGCATTTCCATCTACCCACAGTATGTTTTTGCCACCTCGCTTATTTAGAATCCATCAATATCTGCCTTAAAAATATCCATTAACCTCTTTCACCACCTCTAAGGAAGAGAATTTCAAAAACTTATGACCCTTTGGGATTAAAAAAAAACACTTCATCTCTTCACCCATTTTAAATGGGCAACCCCTTATTTTTAAACAGTGACCCCTAGTTCTAGATTCTCCCACAAAAGGAAATATTCTTTTCACATCTACCGTGAAGATCTCTCAGGATTTCATACGTTTCAAACACGACTCCCATTCCTCTAAATTCAAGATGATAACAAGCCTAACCTGTCCAACCTTTCCTCAAGACAAGCTGTGCAAGTTAATAGGGTGGTTAAGAAGGCATATGGTGTGTTGGCCTTCATTAGTCGAGGGATTGAGTTCAAGAGCCTCAGGGTAATGTCGCAGCCATATAAAACTCTGGCTAGACCACACTTATGAGCACTGTGTTGTCTTGGTTGCCGCATTATAGGAAGGCTCTAGAGGGGTGCAGAGGAGATTTACCAGGATGCTGCCTGGATTAGAGAACATGTCTTACGAGGAAAGGTTGAGTGAGCTAGGGCTTTTCTCTTTGGAGCAATGCAGGATGAGAGACAACTTGATAGAGCTGTATAAGATTATAAGGGGCATAGATAGAGTGGGCAACCAGCACCTTTTTCCCATGGCGGCAATGGCCAATACCAGAGGATATCCATTTGAGTGGAGGAAATTTAGGGGAGATGTCAGGGGTAGGTCTTTTATTTTACACAGAGAGTGGTGGGTGCCTGGAACACACTGCTGAGGGCAATGGTAGCTGATAAAATAGGGACAATTTAAGAGACTCTTAGATAGGCACATGGATGCAAGAAAAATGGAGGGTTATGGGCTGTGTAGGAGGAAAATGTTAGATTAATTATGGAGTAGGTTTATATAGGTCAGCACGACATCATGGCCGAGGGTCCATACTGTTCTATGTTCTAGGCCACTCATTCTTGGTACGAGTCCAGTAAACCTTCTCTTAACTGCTTCCAATGCGTTAACAATATTTCTTAAAATACTGAAACTGTACTCCAGATAGGGACTCGCTAATGTTTTATGTAACTGAAGCATACGAACATACAAATTAGAAATAGTTGTCGTCCACTTGGCCCCTCAAATCCACTAAGCATAACCTCCCTATGTTTTTATTCAGTTCCCCTAGAAATAAACAATAAATAAATTGTTAGCTTTTCCAAATACTTGCTGTACCTACCCACTAATCTTTTGCAAATTGTGCATCGGAGCACGCAGATTCCTCTGCTTCTCAGAACAGCAATCTCTCACCATTTAAATAATAGGCTACATTTTTACCTTTCCTTCCAAAATGGACATACTTCACATTTTCCTACATTATACTCTATTTGCCAGATTTTCCCCCCACTCACTGAAACCTATCAATATCCCTTTGTATGTTCTTCTTTATAAACTTTTTTTCCCTAACTTTGTGACATCATCAAATTTAGCAAACATTCCATCAGTGCCTTCGTCCAAGTCTTTTATACAAGTTGTAAGAATTCGAGGCTCCAGCACCGATCCCTGTGGCACACCAGTTGTTATATCCTTCCATTCCAAGAAAGACCCATTAATATCTACCATTTCCTGTTAGTCTGGCAATTCTCTCTTCATACCAATATGCTACCTTCTGCAACATGAGGTTTTATTTTCTGCAATAACTTTGATGCAGCACTTTATCAAATGCTTCGTGGAAAGTATAATACATTCAGCAGTTCCCCTTCATCCATAGCATTTTACTTCTTTAAAGAATTCTAATAATTTGGTCAAATATGATTTCCCTTTCCCAAAACCACAGTGAGCTGATTATCTTGAATTTTTCTGAGTCCCCAACTATATTTCTTTAATAATAGCTTCTAACATTTTCCTTATGGCAGATGCTAACTAACTGGACTATAATTTCCTGCTTTCTGTCTCCCTCCCTTTTTGAATGAAATACATTTACTATCTTCCAATTGAATGGAACCTTCCCCAGATACAGAGTTTTGGAAAATTAAAACCCATGCATCGACTTTCTTATTATCTCTTAAAAGAACACCCTAGGATGAAGTCCATCAAGACTCTGAGACAATTTCTTTGGTGATTTTAATTGTCCTGAGTTCCTTCTTCCCAGTATCTGATTTACACCTATTTCTGTGATGTATCATCTATAGTGAGGATGCATGCAAAATAACCATTTAATTTATCTGCTATCTCCTTGGTTTCTATTATTAATTCCTCAGACTCACTTTCTAAAGGACCATATGTTCACTTTGTAAATTCTTTTCTCTCAAATATCTGTAGAAACTCCTATGGTTTTTATATTTCTGGCTAACTTTATCTTGTGTGCTAATTTTTTCTCCTTTATTGATTAAATATTCATTGCCGTCTTTTACATGTTGTCCAATCTTTTGACCTGCCACTTGCTTTTTTCTTTAATTTTGATATCTTTTTTTAAAAAAAGTTAATGACAGATAATGTACTCTCTCCTTGGAATTCTTCTTTCTTGTTGGAAGCATCTATTCTGTGCTTTCTGAACGATCCCTTAAAAGTCTGCCACTGCATCTCAATTGTCCAATCCCTTAACCTAATTTCTCATTCTATGGTAGGAGCTCAGAGGTTTCATTTATACTGCATTCAGCAAGATGACATCAAATTAGGTTTGAATTCACTGCAGGTCTGGAAAATTTGAAGTGATGGGCATTTCAGATGCTGAGAATTTCACTTTTGAGTATTCATATGAAGGAGTGCTCAATTTCATGCTTGCATATCAACTCATCAATTCAAGGCTGAAGATAATAGCACTATGATGCAAAAAGGGCAGTCGAAATTTTAAGAATAAAACAAACTTTTCTTAAAATGATAAGCAAGTTAATGAGAAAGGTGAATAAAATCAAAGTAAAATTATGCATCAATTGCTTAGCAAAGGCTTTGAACTTTTGACCATGATTGACAACTATTTTCATCTTACATTTTAAGTACAAAAATGATGCACCCAGGTAAAATTTACAACGTATGGGACAAAAAAAATTATTTGCACTTCAAAAGTCGCTGCCCCAATCCCCCTTCTACCATGAAACAGTGATGCTGATTGTTAATATGGTTTCCCTGCAATTACGAAGCTCCTGAAGCTAATTGATCTACCAGACCAACGTAGATTTTCATGGGTCTCAAGATCAGTTTACTGATGATACACCTCACATAATACATGATTGCTTGCCAGTTCAAAGTGCCACATAGTTTAGTCTGAGATCAAACAATTGAAGCATATTAATTTTCAGATCTGCTGTTATGTTGTTCCCAAAGAACAAATCTTCTACATTATTTACATTGAAATCTGTCTTCCTCACCCATAGCTACATTAAGTCCACCTCAGATCTATGGCATACAGTTATCAAGAGGCAAATGATAGTGTAAAGCTAGGAGCATTTCTTGTGGCGGGTCAGTTGGCCTTATTTATCTAAAACTCAATTTATATGGTAGAAGGCCTATTAACTCACAGAACTGAATCCATACTTTGCATACTATAGTGGTAGAAAACAGAAAACCTTCACTAAAGTCATTAAAGAATGAGAGATGGTACAAAAGGTAAAAAAAAACTATATCCCTCATCTAATGGAAACTCCGTGGATATTGCAACAGATTTCAGATGTAGTTCTTGTGTCATTGGCAAAATATCACAAGGAAAAATATAAAATGTTTCACTTCATTTTATCAATGAAATTTTAGAACTGAATGAGTAATAACATTAACTTGCATTGATATGTAACATCACTTACATAATGAAAGGTTACCACGTAACAATAGATACTGTGGCACAAAAGTAAACATTAGGACAGTGAACAAAAGATTGGCTAAAGAAGTAGATTTCATGACCATCTTAAAATAAAGGGAGGTATAACAAGGTAAAGAGATGCTTAGGGAGGAAATCCAGAGGTTGGGGTCCAGATAACTGAATGCACAATCAAAAGGAAAGCAGGATGTCAGAACTGGAAGAGTATTGGGGTGTTCAATCAAAAATCAGACAGTTATCTAAATTAATGTTCATTTTAGGGTTTCTGTTAACCTGGAGATTTTCAGGTCCAAGTGAACATGTACCTATTTCAATTGCAGATATGCCACTTGAAGTAAAGCTGTATTCGGTGCTATTCAGAAATGTTGAAGCCTCTGGCAATTCCCATCCATGCATGACAGTTTTGTAGTGATTCTTCAGTGTCATTGTTACAGCTTTAGATAAGTCATCCCAGGTAGTCTGTATGTGGATGATCAAGCTGCCAACTGTAACGTTATTCTCAACATGTTCAGTACTGCTACAAACCAGTTCACTATGTTTCATGGAAATTTGTAGCAGTACCCTGTGCGCACCTGTGGAACAAAATATACAAGGAAGTAAAAATAATCAACTTGAATATACACGCTTACATTACAACACATCATACACAGAGAAATCACAACTTGGTTACAATCACTATTAATTCTAAACTGAAAAGAAAATCTTGTCCACAAAAGCTGAAATTAAAAGGAAGTCCTTATAGATAATGCTGGGCAAAATCTTCAAAAGCAACTTTGCTGCAATGTGGCCTTTAAAAAGGGTTGTTGCTGATTAACCAGCTGATGTGTAAGCTAATAATTGCTATGGTTCATCTCTAGCATTTTTCTACTGACTCATTGGTTAACAACTGAGTAAAATGAATCACAAGTTAAAGAACTGATCCCTTCAGGCCACACCAGTGATTCTTTTTCCCTAAAGCAAATCATCAATACTGATGGCAAAATTCATAGGTGCTTCTTATTGTTAACAGTACCAACATGCTTAATATAGGTGAGTGGGCTCCCAATAGTAGACCGGGTGAGTAGTTAAACATTTTTAAAAAATATTTTTGACTATCTTATTTTCATCAATATTTGGAATGTTTTAGGCTAAGAAATGGAAAAGTATCATGGGCATCCAGTGTTAATGGTAAACCACCCCAAGATAGGAATAATGCAAGCAGACAAAGCTCCCATTTTGAAATCCTGACCCTATTATCTCAAACTAAAGGAAAGCATGAATTGGCATCTGGATAAAATTTAGTCTTTAGCCACATGCATTAAACAAGTAACAGAGTAGCCAATACGGACTATACCATTTCTGAAAATTGATTCCAAGGAAGGCAACAGAACCAAATCTTGGAAGTGCAGTACAACTTACAGACACAATTATGTTGATGTAAGTGAGCAAGGTTGAATTTCTATCCCACAATTGTTTTGGTCTCTCCAATTAAGAGTCTACACTGGTGTTTTCCTGTGGGCAGATGCAAAAAACTATAGAGAGCATGCAAGCCATTTCTCGTAATGTGTACAGCTATAAATAGGATAGGCAGAAGATATTATTCCTGCATTAACAAGTAGCTAAAACAGATTGCCATTAATTCATAGTCATAGAGTTTACACAACATGGCAACAGGTCCTTTAGCTCATCTCATCCATGCTGACCGAGGTGCCTTCCTGAGCTAGTCCCATTTGCCTGCATAAGGCCTACATCCCTTTAAACCCTTCCAATCCAGGTAGCAGTCCAAAATCTCTTTTCTTTTCTTTCTTTTTCAATCTTTTTATTAATTTTCAATACAAAATATATATAACATTAGTAATTATACATATGGTACAAAGAGATCAGGATAACAATCATAACAGTTAATATATATAATCACAAGGAGTAAAAAAAAAGTAATCTAGACCTCCCGCTCTCTTATTAAGTGAACAAATACAAAAGGAAAGATTGAAAAGAAATTTAATTAAATGAGAAAAGAACCCCCAAATCAAAAAAAATATAGATAATAAACTAAAGAAAACCCAAAAACTTCAAAACAAAAACTGGACTGATATTTCTTCAATTAAAAATAACATTATTATGTTGTCAACTCCGCTCATCTGTATTCAAGGGTTATTGAAAGGGATCTGAAAAAGGTCAGCTTATATCATATGGAAGTATTGAATAAATGGACTCCAAACTTCCTCATATTTAAGCAAAGGATCAACAGTACCACTCCTAATTTTTTCTAAGTTTAAACATGCTATAGTTTGAGAAAACCACTGAAAAGTGGTGGGAGGTATTGGATCCTTCCATTTGAACAAAATGGATCGCTTGGCCACTAATGTGACAAAGGCGATCATATGACGAGCAGAAGCAGATAAATGGTGAGAATCCATTATTGGTAACCCAAAAATTGCAGTAATAGGATGAGGTTGTAAATCAATGTTCAATACAGATGAAATAATGTTAAAAATGTCTTTCCAATATTCTTCCAAAAGGGGACAGGACCAAAACGTATGCGTCAGGGAAGCCACCTTCGAATTACGTCTGTCACACATAGGATTTATATAATGATAAAAACAGGCTAACTTGTCCTTGAACATATGGGTCTTGTAAACCACCTTAACCTGTATCAAAGAGTGTCTAGCACACATTGAAGATGTATTAACTAATTGAAGAATTTTCTTCCATGTCTCTGTAGGTAAAAGTATCTGGAGTTCTCTTTCCCATTCATTCTTAATTTTATCAAGTTCCTCTGAACGTATTTTCATAATCTGATCATATATTATTGCTATCAGGCCCTTCTGATAAGGATTAAAACCTAAAATTTTTCGCGTAATTTCAATTTTATATGGTGTCGGAAAAGAAGGTAAAGTAACTTTTAAAAAATTTCTAATCTGTAAATATCGAAAAAGACGTGATCTAGGCAGGTTAGACAACTGTTCAAAAGATAAAAAACAGTTATCAATGAATAAGTCACGAAAACATGTTATTCCCTTCATTTTCCATAAGGAAAAAGCTGAGTCAATTCTAGATGGTTGAAAGAAAAAATTAGATTGAATAGGACTTGACAAACTAAATTTATTCAATCCAAGAAGTCCTTTATTATTTAATATTGCTTTGGAACCTTTGGCAATTGCCATTCAGGATTCTTCTAACATACTTGGTATCACTCGTGGAAAGGGGACTCATAAGATATCTCTTTATGCAGACTACCTGTTACTTTACATCTCTAACCCGGAGAAATCTATCCCTGCAGTATTATCACTACTTGCTCAGTTTAGTGTTTTCTCTGGTTATAGTTTAAATCTTAATAAGGGTGAACTTTTCCCATTAAACATGCAAGTCCCAATTTATAGGCAATTACCATTTAGATTAGTGACCGATTGCTTTATGTACCTGGGTGTTAAAATTACCAAGAAACACAAGGACTTATTTAAAGTTAACTTTTTACCTTTAATTAATTACGTTAAGCAATTATTTACTAAATGGTCCTCATTCTCTCTATCATTGATTGGCCGAATTAATGCAGTTAAGTTGAATATTTTACCAAAATTTTTGTATCTATTTCAGGCGATTCCAACATTCATTTCGAAATCCTTTCTCGATATTGATTCCAAAATTCTTTCATATATATGGCAGAATAAAAACCCAAGAGTAAGTAAGAAATACTTACAAAAATCAAAATCTTTTTTAAATGTTGAAATTATACCCGCCTCTATCACTTCCTCTGGCAGCTCGTTCCATATACCCACCACCCTCCATATGAAAAACTGGCCCCTCAGGTCCCCTTTAAATCTTTCATCTCTCACTGTAAAGTTATGCCCTCTAGTTTTAACTTTCCTACCCTGGGAAAAAGGCTGTGTCCATCCATTTTATCTATGTCCCTCATGATTTAATAAACCTCTGTAAGGTCACCCCCTCATCCTCCTTTGCTCCAGGGAAAGAAATCCCAGCCTATCCAGTCTCTCCTTGTATCTCAAACCCTCCAGTCCTGGTAACGTATGTGTGAAGCTTTTCTGCATGCTTTCGAGCTTAATCACATCCTTCCTATACTACAGCAACCAGAACTGCACAGAATATTCCAGGTGCGGTCTCACCAACATCTTGTACAGCTGTAACGTGATGTCCCAACTCTTGCACCCAATGCCCCTGTCCGATGAAGGCAAGCATGCCAATACACCTACTTCACCACCTTGTCTACCCTGTGCAGCTACTTTCAGGGAACTATGTACTTGTTCTCCTAATTTTCTCTGTTTGGACACTGGGCAGCAAGCACTGCTTTCTGGGATGTCATTACAACTCTGGCTGTTGTACTTGGCAGCAACAAAGACCTGCTCTACTCAGTCTATCTACTATGGAGGTCCAGAAACAGAGCAGCTGACAAGGTCATAAAAACTTAATGATATTTCACAGGAAACATATGCCTCTTATTCTTGGCCATTTACTAGCTCTGAAGACCACCAAGTCTGAATGAACAGAGCCACGTGGAAAGCCACTATCACTGCAATCATAAACCCTCCTTTCAAACTTTAACAGGGTTCCTTTTCTTCCCACCCAACGCAACCCAGAGCTACAATAATAAGGAATATAAATGAGGCAGTGCATAAAGGCTACTACAAAGAGTAATCAATGAGGAAAAACAGATGATTAAAGCTGAAGTCAAACACTACAAGCATGAGTTTGCGCTTTTGGGGCTGCATCAAGAAAAACACCAGAGATGTAACAGTGATATAAACACAAAGTGGTAGAGATTTGGCCTCAATCACATGCTCCAAATCTGCAATAAAGTACATATGCACATTGTGCTCCACTTCCAACTTTTAGTTCCATTTAAGTCTTAAATTTTAGAGGCAGAACATAATGCACATGTGCTATTTTATTGTGTATTTAACACATGCAAGTGTGGACAAGTGTGTGTCCAAGACTGCCACAATTTTGCTTTGATAATTTCCATTCCATGAGTACATCAAATATGTACATCAATATAGCAAACTGGAGCTTAACTACTTAAAAGAAGAAATATTCTTGTTAAGTTCTAGCTAGAGGAGTAATATTAAAACTACTATTGAATATTTCACTAAGTATACAATTAAATTCTTAACTATAGATGGATTTTATCAAATAAGTTCAATTAAATGTTATGTGGATTTATTTAAAATGATTGTTTCCATTAAATACTATTGACAGACTAGATGTTTTTAAATTAAACCAGTTACTTTAATCATCTGGTGCTCTGCATGCAAAACTCACATTTCTTTTTCCCATTTTCCTGTCAGAAAAGTGTAACACAGCCTTGTTATTGCTCAACTCCAAGTGAAAACCTATCTTTTATTACAATCATGATCCATTATTAATCATATATAAAGATCAAGAGCATAGCCACATAAGAGCAAGTATAAGAGTTCAAAGAAATGTGCGTTAACTTCTGAAAATCCTAAAATGGACAGGCTATTTAAAAAAATGAAACAATTTGCATTTCGCAAAAAACATGCAAAGTTCAGCAAAGACCAATAAAATCAGAGTTTCTTAGAGGAATGAAGTTGCAGTGTGGTAATATTCTCTGCATTGAATTTTTGTATCTAATAACTAGATTTGAAAATCATCTTAAGGTCATTTAAATCGTAACTACACATGCACAATTATTTACACCTACCTCTAGGAAACACTTCATATATCACACAAAGCACATAACTATCACTACAGTTAAAAAAACACAAAACCAAACAGCATGCAAAAGCTTAATTACCAACGCATGTGGATATCATTTTGTTAGGTGGATCATCCTTTTCAAAATAATAGAAATTACATCAATATATTTTGACACAATGCAAATAACAGCAATAAAGTGCAAAGGTGATGCAGTGCCAGAATTAATCAGTTAAGAACAATGACAGCATTACTTCATAATATATCAATACATTATAAAATTTTGATTGCTGTATTAGAGCTGTTTGGGATTTGGATTCTGAAGTTTCTGTATGTAAAAACACCAATTTCCAATAGGATACATATTCAAAAGTCTGGAGTCAGAGTTGTATCTTATAGGCGAGATTTTCAGAATAACTGCGGTGCAAAACATGTATTTGTCATTGTATCACTTCCTGAAACTAACAGTACAAAGCAGTCTCTTTATAAGATCACCAAATTAAAGTGGACAAACAGTCCAAATACCACAACAATTTGTTTTGCCAAGTTACTGCAGTTACACTGTAACATACATTTAATATTCCCTACATATTCCACTTTACTCACTCCAATTCTCCAGTAGATGTTTGCAGTCATCTGTGGCCACATCATGTACAGTCCGTTGATATTTATCTTTCCTATTTGGGTCCAATCCACTGTGCCTGCAGAGCACTTCCAGGCAATTCTAGAACAGGGAAAGATAGGAGAAAAACAAATCTGGTGAAGTAGCTCCATTCTTGGTGGAACACATCCCCTCTTCAAACAATTTGGAAAAGTTAGAATGATAAATTATTCCCCCTTCTCATTTCAATTGTTAAACAATAACATCAGAATCTGATTAGAACTCCTCTATGATAATTTCCAATATCAAAATTCAAACACGGGGGATGGTGTTTCTTTTTCATTTTAATTATATTTTATAGAAAGAAAATCTTTTAAAAAGGATTTCCCAAACCATCCTTTGGATCTATATCCTAAACTCACAAGAAAGTTTTATGCAGCCTTCTTGTAGCTCTGCAGTCCAGCCATAAATGCCAATACATTCATGACAAGTAAAATATAGCAAATCTGAAAAATCTTCCAATCTAACCTGATGAAATATCCATTTAACTACCTAATCTAAAAAAATACCAATTTCTGCACCTTCACATTATTTTTTTACATTTCTCCTTTTGGATCATCGATCTTGGAATGTACTAACAGAACATCTCCCTCTAATTGTCTTCTATTGCTTCAAAGTGTATTAGAATTTGCACACTGTGAAGGTACTTGCCCCAAGCACCCTCCTCCACTCCACCAACCTTATTGGTGCGTTAAATGTGTGACCAGGAAATGTGCAACATTGACTTAACACATACCAACTGAATGATCAACAGATATCATATTAAGAGGCATTCAGAATCTTGAGTCTATTCTGCTACTCAAAGATTATGGTTGTACTGCATCTTAATTCATCTACTCAATTTGTATCTGTAACCTCCAATATACTCACCTAATAAAAAAATTCTCAGTTTTGTTATTTTTTAAATGACTTAGTTTCAACACCGTTTCGGGGAATAGAGTGTCATGGTCCATTGGTTTCTAAAATCAACGTTGAACAACCTACCATTTTTTTTTTGAAAATTGTGTCCCATTCATTTGAACTCTCTCCTAGAGGATATAAATCCCCTCTAACTACTCTGTCAACACCTTTAATCATTAAGTAGTTCAATTACACCACCCCAATCTTCTACATTTCAGTGAATGTAAGCATTCCCTTTTTAGCTCAGATACCTTTCTTGTGAATCTGTACTTCATCCACTCCAATGCAGTGTGTGGAACTGAACGTAATACTTCAGGTACAGTCCAACCAATGCTCTGTTTAGCTATAACTTTCACCCTTTTTTCTGCCGTGCTTCTGGTGTTCAGTGCATTTCTGCACTTGAATACCTAAAATCCTTTCTTAATCCAGAGTTCCTAACCCATGCCACAGCAGCGTAGCGGTTAATGTAACACTATTACAGCGCCAGCAACCCAGGTTCAATTCCGCCACTGTCTGTAAGGAGTTTGTACATTCTCCTCGTGTCTGGAATGTGGGAGGAAACCCACGCAAAGACGTACAGGTTAGGAGCTGTGGGCATGCTATGTTGGCACTGGGTGACAACACTTGCAGGCTGCCCCCAGCACATTCTCAGTAATGCAAAAAGACACATTTCACTGTGTGTTTTGATGTACATGTGACTAATAAATAAATATTTTATCTCATCGTGCAGTTGGGAAAAGCCATCTTTCTTCTAATGGGTAACTACTTAGTAAGAGAAAAAACATCCTCAACTTTGTTTCTAATGGGTAGGACAATCATTTATTGCAGTAGAACAAAATGGTTCAATTCACTAGAACTAATACCCGAATTTCTTATTTTTGGTTAAATTTTAAAGGAACAAGGCCTCCATGTCAGAGTTCTGTGTGTTACAAATCACAAAGAGTTAAACAGAAAGCTGTATACTTTTAAAATAGATACTTATTTTGGTAAAGGGATTTAAAATATAATCTAAATGGTGTAAGAGTACACACAAATTGTAGACTATAATAAAATAGTTAACAATATTTCTAGATAGTTAATTCTATGGATATCTCATCTAACTTTTAACTGGAAGAAAATCTGTGGTCAGATAAAATTGCTGGAACATGAAATACAGCCAGTGCTATGTTATTTGTGGGTTAGTGGACTATGAGCACCAGATGACACCATTACTTGCCCTTCACATTCGCTTAATTTAAGCTGAGCAAAACAGCCCTTCTGGCATTGCTAATGTTTACAGGAATCTGTTAAAGGCTTATGTTTTGTAGTATGGGACTCTGAACCCAAACCAGCATTTCCCTTTTGAGGATAATATGAAAGTAAAGGATTTATAGTTACAAAAAAGTATAATCCATGGAATAGGAATAACTTTACAAATGGAGAAACCTTAATTTAAATTTGGGGTTTCAAAAAGTCAGCTACATTGCAGCAATATAATGTTACAAAACAGACCTTAAAACCTTTAGATGCTGCAATATGGGCAGCTGTCCAGCCTTCTTTGTCAACATGGTTGATTAGGTCAGCTGAAACCATATTCTCCACTCTGAATTTATCACTGCCTTCTGCACATTCAGGGTCTATGGAGCTGGACTTGTGCTCTGAGTCATCAGCAAACCTTCCGTCCCCAGATACTCGATGATACATGAGAAGCTTCAGGCAATCTATGTGACCAGAATTCACAGCTGCATGAAAGGGAGTCCAGCCATTCTAAAAGGAAAGAAGGAAAGTCTCCTACTCAATTTCTGTTACCTGAAGGTCATCCTACAAAAAAACTTTCATTAGTCATCAATAAATTAAAAATTAAAACTGATTTGTCACACAAGAAGTTAACATCTTATCTACTTTTCTAGTCAAATAAAAATCATGTTTTAAGTTCAAACATGTAAAGAAATTTACAAAATTGTCAGATATCAGCAACTTGTAATATAGAGTTGGTGGACATTGCTGCTTAACCAAATACTTTGAGAATATAAACTTAATTTTGACAAAGAAGCAAGAACCACAAAATTATTTTAGTCAGAAAGAAGGGCCACAAAACACCCAATGTTTGGTGCTAGAAAGTGCTGATTTGCTTTGCCAGTTATGCCCACATGCAGCATATGGATAAATAGAAGAAAATATCTGTGCATTCTTTTAAATATGTTTCACTGTGCCAAATATGACAAATGTAAGGAAGACAGGAGCAACACTGCACAGCAAAAATACAGGAGCAGTGCAAGTGCCATCTGATGACATCTTGAAATATGGCCATCTCTGGTGAAGGCTTAGATATGCTAAAAACAATGCATCTTATACAATCCTGAGTATTTACAACATTACCATTCATGCTTAACACATCAACATTTCGAAACATAAAAGTCAATGGCAACTTTAATAACACAAAGGCTGTCTAATCTGTCTCACAGCAGATTGCCACAGTTACAAAAATGCTGGTCATTTATGCTACCTCTTTTCTTCAGCCTTTAATTTCCTTTTGTCAGGTTAGGATGAAGAAACCACTGGGGTTCATTCTCCTTTAAGTATTAACCCTATCCTCTGCCCCATATAATTTTAATGTCCAGCTAAACAAATTGTTACTGCGCAGAAGGCAGTTCTTCAGAAAACAACAGTTCCATGGCACAGCAGTGGATTATTGAGAATCCACATATCTTTAGAACTAAGTTATAAAATATTAGTTTACCATTTAGTAAGATTTTATGATATTTTATTTAAATTTGAAACTATTTTTACTTCAGCTATGCTGCAAAATTCTAATCCCCATTAATTATTGAACAGTGCAAATTTAGCTTCGTAGAACAGTACAGCACAGAACAGGCCCTTCAGTCCACAGTGTTGTGCTGACACAGCTAATCCCTTCTACCTACAGAATGCCCATATCCCTCCATTTTCCTCTCATTCATGTGCCCATCCAAGCCCCTCTTAAAAGCCCTCAATGAATTTGCCTGCACCACAGTATCAGGCAACACATTTCAGGCATCCACCACTATGAGTAAAAAATGTACCCGATGTCTGTTCTGATCCTACCCCCTCTCACTTTAAATGCATGTCCTCTGGTGCTGGATCGCTCAATAATGGGAAAAAAGATATTGCTTGTCCACGCTATCTATGCCCCTCATCATTTTATACACTTCCAACAGATCATTCCTCAGCCTCCACCACTTCAGAGAAAAGAGCCCAAGTTCGTCCAGCCTCTCCTGATAGCACAAGCCCTCTAATCCAGGCAGCATCCTAGTAAACCTCCTTTGCACCCTCTCTAAAGCCTCGACATCCTTTCTGTAGTGAGGTGACCAGAAATGTATGCAATACTCTAAATGTGGCCTAACCAGAGTTCTATAAAGATGCATCATAACTTCTTGACTCCTGCATTCAATACCTCAATTAATGAAAGCAGCATTCCATGAGCCTTCTTTACCATCACATTTACTGAACAATTTTTATAAACAAATGCAGGTTTATATTAAGTTCAGGTAAACCTTTACCTCCTGTATTCCCCCCCCCCCTCTCTCTCCTTCTGATCCACCTCCGGTCCTCCCATTTTTGTTTCCTTTCCCATCACCCATTTTCATCCCCCTGCTAGCTCCATCCACCTACCCACACACTTCCTCACCGTATCCCATCCCCCATCTGTTTCCATCTCTCCCTTAATAGTTCCCATTATCACTTTTTTTGCTTTGTCAAGCTCAGATTCAACACAAATTTATTTGGTGATCATCCTTGTCACATAAAATAACTCAAAATTATACATACCCTAATGCAGAAAGTTTAAATGTCAAACATTTACACGTCTATTTAAGCATCTACACATTTATTTAAATATTAGCATCTACAAGAGGTGCTACCTTAAGTAGGCAGCAACCATCACCAACGATCCCCACATTCTGGGTCATGCCCTCTTCTTGCTGCTACCGTCAGGCAGGAGGTACAGAAGCCTGAAGTCCCACACCACCATGTTCAGGAACAGCTACTTTCCTACAAACATCAGCTTCTTAAAACTACCTGCACAGCCGTAATGTTACCACAGGAATGGAACTCTATGGACCACCTCTTTGCACTACCATGGACTTGTCTTCAATTCGGTTTTTGTGCAGTGGTATAATTTTATGTACAATTTATATTCTGTGTGTTGCCTGTGATGCTGTTGCAAGTTTTTCATTGTTCTGAACCTCACTGTACTTGTGCACATGACAATAAACTTGACTTGACACTCAAAAGCAAATGTGACAAAGTATTTGAAAACCATGATTTTAGTTTAACTTTAAAATAAATTGAGATCAAGAAATACCATTAGAATTTCTTTAGTAATCATGTGATTTGATGGAGTCAATTTGGAGAACGCAAGCAACTTCAAATATTTCAAAGATTTATAAACGTGATATATAAAATGTACAGATTTTCATTTTTAATACTTACAATAGTCATTGTATTATAGTCCACTCCAGCTTCCAATAAAATAAGTGTACATTCAAGATGTCCATTTATACATGATAGATACAGAGGAGTCTGATCTTCTTCAGCAGCATAGTTTATACTTGCACCGTTAGCAATGAGCATTTCAGTGCATCTGTTAAGAAACAAAAAAAGACATTTCAAAAATGATCAATAGCTGTTTATTTTTCTTTGCAAATGTTTAGGCACCAAGGCATATTTTTGGGTGGGAATTGTTGTCCCTTAATGATAAATAATGGGTCAATTGAAAAAAAAATGCAAATCCTTTATACGAGTTCAAATTCTGTAACGCACCATCACAGTGAAATGACATGCTTTTTCATAACAGTTGCCTGAATGGGGAATGCTGGGAAGCAATGGCCAAGTGGATGGCAGCGATGGCTGAGTGGTTAAAGCGTTGGGCTTGAAATCCAATGGGGTCTCCCCGCGCAAGTTCAAACCCTGCTTGTTGCGGTGATGTATTTTGATAGGGATGGCAAGGTAGCATAGCAGTTAGCGTAACACTGTTACAGCGCCAGTGATTTGGGTTCAATTCTGGCTGCTGTCTGTAAGGAATCTGTACGTTCTCCCCGTGTCTGCGTGGGTTTCCTCTGGGTGCTCCGGTTTCCTCCCACATTCCAAAGACGTACAGGTTAGGAAGTTGTGGACATGCTATGTTGGCGCCGGAAGTGTGGCAATACTTGCGCGCTGCCCCCAGAACACTCTACATAAAAGATGCCTTTCACTATGTGTTTCGATGTACATGTGACTAATAAAGATATCTTATATACGTGGAAGAATAAAGGCAAAGGAGAGTTATGTCACCCTAGTCTTCCCTATTGCAATTCCTAATAACCACATTGAATGCAATATTGCCAGAAACTGAATTGACATGCTAGCACCTTCAGTTGTGAGGGATGCATCATGAAAGGAAAGGTTCAAGGACTGCAAGCGACAGTCACAAACCCAGAAGCAGTTTGGCAGTCATGCAGGGGTAATGAATTTAGCTGGTTTGAATACAGTGTTAGGCAATCAGTCAGCAATGATTTGGGGGAGGTGGGGGGAAGATAGGGCTGTTGAGGATTTTGCTGAGCTCCTACTTCTCCTGATTCATCAGAAGTTAAAACTTTTACCAGGTGGCAGCTTCAGGTTGTCCTTTTAAGAATTGCTAATTTATCTAAGTAAATGACTGCAGTATGCATTGGGTGTCATGCAGTGATTCCAATCAAATTCTCCAAAGTGGTCCTGAAACAGGCATTGATACCTGTTACAAGTGCAACTTTCAGCATACAAAGGAGCTTTAAGCAATATGTCAGTAATGCACTTTCAGGCTGGAATGAACACATGAATGCACTTGTAACTGAGCCATCATATATCCTCACACAACTGCTTTCGTCCTGTAAATTAGCTGTAGTAATTTCCAGAAATCTCACGTTTTTGAATAAGTCACACAGAATGAATGATTACATCTTACCCAACATGTCCCTCTGCAGCAGCTGCACACAATGGTGTGAATAAATTCTTTCCAACAGCATCAACCTGTGCTCCGGAGTTCAGCAGTAATGTTACACAATCTACAGGGAAGCAGGTTTTCAAATTTATAGTGAACACAGTCACAAGAACTCAGATCTCTGAGATCGGCTACACATAACAACATGACTCATAATTCTGTAAATATGCTTGAAAAATGCTAAAAGCTTAACACAAACTGGTTTGTGAATTACTGGATGGGAAATAAGCAAACCTGCTGTCTATGCACAGAGAATGGCAAATGACCACATAATGGATGGTGGAGCAAAAAGATGAACAGACTTAGTTGAAATCGTAATTGGGAAATAATCATCATACTGTTAATCATCAACATTTTAATTTATATAGCCAGATTATTCAACTAGAAAAATTGTCAGCCAATTTGAAATGCTGGAATGATTCACTGTAGCTATAATTAACTAACAGTAATATTGAATTTAAAATTACTGACTATTAGTAACGTTCCCTTACCCTTCCTAGTCTGACCTTATCTGTGGCCTGCACCACCTTCTTCACCCCCAGAGAAAAAGGAGCAACTAAATGTCATTGACACTGATGAACTACTTCAATGTACGTGCATTAAATCAAAGTGTATTTATATCTTGCCTTTGGCATAGTAGTAGTGATAACTTTGGGAAATTAAAATGTATCATAGGCTACTTGTCTACTGAAGAAATTATACATATGGCAATGCCCATCTTCATTCATTTTTTGTCCATTTGTTAATAAATTAATTGTTCACTTTGTGGATTTCTAACTTAATGAAATACAGCAATCTCAGCAGACATACAGTACATTTTACCACTTAGGAATAGTCTATAATTGAGTTAATCCAATAACTTTTAATGAAATCTATCTTGTAAGACATTGCTAAAATTCAATCCAAATAGTACCAAAAATAATCACATATTTTTAATCCAGTCCACTCTAAAAGAGAATAAGTCTTTTATATAATTTTCCTTACACTTCTTTCTTAAACACAAGGAGGCAAATGTTTTTTTAAATGATACAAGCATTTCTGGTATCAAAAAAAGGATTAAAAAATGCAACTAACTATTTCTACATAATGTTTCCTTTTGAAACACAATATTTTCCAAGGACCTTTTCTGTTCTTGCATTAACTATCTTTAGGCAGGGGGAGAGGCTCTAGGGGCAGGGAGTACACCTGACTAGATCGGTTGCTTTCCATACTGGTCAAAGGATCAAGATGGCTTTACACTGAAGGTAAGACATGCCACTGTAAAATTACAAATTACTTTTTAATCTGATTCTTCCTCCAGTTCAAATAGATTCGTGTATCTCCCATTCCAGCCTCAGGCAATTTCTCCCTCTCTCTGCCCCAGTCATAGAGTCATACAACATGGAAACCAGTTCTTTGGCCCAACACATCCATGCCAACTGTGTTGCCCAGCATCTTAGTCCTCATCCTCTCAGACTGTGACAAACCTTAATGATCCAGTTAATTACAAGTTCTTCAAGTATTTCACTTCAAATCCTTTTAATAACCCCTCCACAAAAGCATTGATAATGCCAGTGCCGCAAACTAATATTCTGATTATATTTTCTTCTTCCAAGTATAAAAGAAAATCAGACTCCAATTTTATTTTAAAAATCACTTTCTTCACAAATATGGCAACCAGCATCTGACATCATAAAATCACAGTTATGCCAACAACAACTTATTTTAATGATTTTTTTCTCAGTTAAAAATCCCATAATTTCATCAATAATTTTAGTACATTATGGCCAAGAAATCATGATGATGTGATGATGATGTGATGGTGACCTCAGCAGGGGGCATGCTTGCCTCATTTTAAACTTGAGAGCCAGCAGCATTCTACATCCTGCTTTCTGGGATCTTTTGCAGGGATTCTGTGAGCCGATTTATCTTTAGACAGAGAAAAACAACAAGTAGAATTGCCAGAATTAAACTTCAACACCACCCACCTCACTGGATTCTCCAACACTCTGTTGGAGGTGCTAATGCAGGAGGTCATCAGGAAGAGGGAGCTGCTGTTTCCAACAGATGGCAGGAAAATGCCTGCTCTAGTCACACAGCAATGTTCAAAGGCAGCAAAGCAGGAACACTGCACTCAGAAGCTACTTGTAATACAATTGCTGAGAAAATTAAGAGGTTTTAGAAGGACTGCAGAGGCACTTTCCATGCTTCATTTGTTCTCTTCTTTCAACTTGTATTCACAAGGTTTTCCTGCCTAACTTTTCGTCACTTTTTTCCGTAAACCTTCTCTGTTCCAACAGTCACATTTTACACCCAGTACAATCTTAACCCACATCTTCCTTGTGCCATGCCACCTTTCGTTTACAACCACACTATTCTACCAATAGGCATATGTTCGCAACCTCTCACCAACCTACACAATAACATGTTCTTATTTTACTTGCATATCTAGTTGGCATACAACAACAGGGAGTGAGAATGTAGAGAGGGAGGGGAACTTATCAAGTACACTGTCTACTAATGGAAGAGGCCTTGAAGAGTTTTGTAGGACGGTCCATTATATCTGGCCAGGGGTCATGTTGTGAAAGGTTTGATGCAGTTTCTTACACAGTCTCCCTTCTCACAGATATTTCACCCATTTTACACACTGTGACAGGAACTGGTGTTGCTGAATTTAGAAGTGCTCTTTTAAAATATACACATTCATGGAAACTGAGATTTATTTAATTGAAGCCCACAGGGTTTGGTGAAAAGAAAGTACATCCTTGCAATATTTATGAAGTAATTTCTAAATGAAACGCCAACATTACCCTATTCAAATATTATTCATTTTATCTACCTTGGTATTCAATCCTCTATCACACAGCCTTCCATTTTACTATGGCTATTGATAGATACAAATGTCTAAAATTAATCTTAGTTCTGTTTTAATAAGTAACTTTCTGATAAAGGATAACTAGCTTATTTTTCCAGAGAATACTTAAAACAACACAATCACATTTCTAATACGCAGACATGAAAACTGATCAATTGAATCAGCTGGAAATGAGCCACATTTCTCAAAATCCATGTTTAAATGACTTGGGACATTACAGAACTTACAATGCTGTGTCTTCTTACTCACAGTATTTACCTCTAAATTGAATTAAAACCAGGAGAATGCTCTGCCTAACATCTATAAATTTTAGATGCTTTACAAACAGACGTTTTATTTTCAAAGCACAGTGACAATTCAGCCCAAGTTTTCAATTTGTCTAGGATTTTCCTCCTGCTGTGTAATTTTAAAATTTGGTTTGGCATTGCATCAAATTCAGGAGGGGCAACTGCCTGAAGGAATCACATATCACATCCTTCTGAAGTCAAGATAGTAATATGATCAAGAATTAATTTTCTCCTGTTATTAGGTGGTATAACTGAACAGTAATAAAGGTCATTACACAATGTGAGCGAGTATAATCAGCAAGAAGCTTCAGCCTTGGCATTCATCCAGTACTATCAGCTTCTATTACTGGAAGGAAGAAGGCTGTATCATGCTTTTTATTGGAATAAGGAGCAGAGTTCTAAAGCACATTCTTTATGAGCTCCAGGTCCCCATTTTATCATAAAACATGCCTGAAGATTTATTATGGCCATAACTGGATAAGGAAGAGGGCAACAATATTACACATTACAGGCAATTTAAGAAGTATACTGTCCAATTCTGGTCTGCTGAATGCATTACAAAATGCCTTTTCTGTTTTTTTTAAAATCTGGCCAGGGTAATCATCTACATTCAGTATTCATCAGTAAGGCAACAGGCTTGAAGAGGGTAAATTAACAAGTCAAACTCGTGTCTCACAACCATTTGTGAAAATGTTATTTAAAAGGTTAACAGGATTTAATAATGAATGGCAGATATATGGATTGATTTTTATCAGTGGCAATACTGGGCTATTATTAACATATATTTCAGGTACAGATATTAGTATAGAAAAAAGTTCTGTTGGCTGCAATAAAGAAATATTCAAAAATTGGAAGGGGATTCCACACACAAACTCTGAAGCTTATAGAGGTGTCAAAATAGTTCTCAAAATATACAAGTCCAGATTAAGGAAAATGATGGCAACCACCACAAGCACAAAATCTGTTAACAGTACAAGCATATCAGGCATACATAACACCCAAGGTGGGATTTCTGCCTTATTTTAAATTATACAGTACATGTTCCAGGAAGTAAAACTAACACTAGTAAGTGTGGTTTTTAGCCTCATGGGCCAGGTCATAATTTTCCACTTAAACATCTTGGAAAAGGCTACAATTGACTTGGCATATGCATGTCTTTATATAGAAGATATATCCTTCAGTGTAGTTTAGATCTGGCTATTCTTTTACACTTAATAATGCTAGTACTATATATCACCAGTATCATTTTGTACACAGCACTGGAATAGTACTTGTGCTTTTAACTATTCTTCAAAACTTTGTAATCTCTATATTTAAATGCACGTGGCCAATTATTTCTTGTCGGCGTGAGTTATGGCAATGTTATGTTGTAACAAACTATTCTATTTTGCACTATTAACCTTTCCCTTGAGTTTATTCATCACATGGTTGTTAGTTCTGGCTCCAGCTACCTGTGATGTATGATTTCTGAAGCCTATTTCCCAACTTGTATACAAAATTTCCCAACCATGGAAAATGCCACAGGAAATTTACCATAATAACCTATTGTTATTCAAATATGAATCCAAAAAGATTTATTCACAATGAAACATGTTTTAGAATTGCAAGGAATTTTTCAAATTTAGCAATGCGAAATTAGATCTACTTACAAAGAGCTGGCATGATATTTATTGATCTGTAATGCCTTTTGGATATTACAAGTGTCCATTGACTTCCTAAACAGCCCCATTTGTGGACAAATTTGACTGTACACAATATTGTTGACAGTATTTATGCACGTTCAGTGACAGATCTTGAAAATGATCAACATTTAATAGTCAACTCACATCAGCTAATGTCACTCTTGACCTGATACCCAGCACTATTTTAAAGACAGCATCACCCTACCAGTTAATTAAGTTTTTTTTCTTCTGGCTTTTGCTATGATCTGACATGGTTTTGGCACTTTCTAGAGCTGTTTCAGTTTTCAGGTATCTGCTGGGAATTGTGTGTGCCAGGGTGGTTCAAAGCTCCTGCAAAAATCAAGCTGCTCTCTGGTGTGGATATATTAGTTAGCATTCCTTTGGAACATAGAATGAATGTGAGAATGAGCAGAACGCATGCAGAGAATGGCAAATTGCAAGAAGGGGAAGAGATCACCTCTCTCAGTTCAAAGCCATTTTCACCCAAAGTATTCATGGAACAATTCTCCAACTAGAACCTCATTGATAAACCACGTGAGATGTCTGTACTTACATGAGCATGTCCTCACTGAAATCTACCATGTATTGTATGACAAGCAGCACATAATCATGCGACAATGACGAGAACTTCTGTCTCTCAATCATTCCAGGCTAAAGGTGGATACATTTGCAATACCTTGCGTTTTTTTTTTTAAATCCATTGTAGTGTAAAGGAGGTCACTGAGGCTGCCTACTCAGAGGAGGATATAATGTGTCACATTGTTGGCAATTCCAGAGAAAACCATCAGTTGAAAGGCCTTTGACACCATGAAGCTGTCAACAGTCCAACAGGGAATTCTGGGGACAGAGTCTAGGATTTGGTGTCTGAGGCCTAGTTGTTATTCATGGACTTCATAAGAAGGCTCCAACAGACAGACTGGAGAACATTTGGATCTGTGGCTGTAAAAAATCTGCATGGTTGGGCTAACAGTGAGTATGGGGAGTGTGGGCTGGATACTGCATGATGTGGCCTGTTAGGATTGAGACAGACAGAGATACAGACAGACAGAACATGCTTTGTTGCTAGATTTCCATGATTTCCCATGGTGCAGGGATCTACTGATTTTTACGGACACAACTCTATAGGTGCTGCATTTCACTTCTAACCAATATCAGAATGAAACAACTCTACTCTCTCAAAATCCAGCAGTTGTTTAATCACAGGCAGAGAACCTTTCAGGTTAATGCTCAGTCATCTACAAGTATTGATAAGGTTGTCATTTGGCAGTAGTTTGTTGAGCTATCAAGGCTAACTCAAAAGGTGTCTGCATTTCAAAAGCTACTTGTTAATATTGTGGATATACAACCAACATTATAATAAATGGAAAAATACAAGGATTTAAGAATCTCTTATGAGCTTAATGTATACCATTAAAGACCATTCTTGTGAGGACATAAAATTGTAATTTCATAAGAGAACTAGGTATGCTAACTGTTTGCATCATAAACAATGCCAGTTTTAAATTATTTGATAACACTTTAAGGGGGAAAATTGTAAAACTAGAAATAAGAAATTTTATTAAGTGGTGTGGTAATATCAATTAAAATTTAAGTAATAAGTTAATGAATATAAAATAAAAATATCTGTAATAAAATAAATTTACCTGTATATCCATATTTAGCAGCAGAATACAAGGCAGTTGAACCTTCCTCATCAGGATGATTAATATCAATTCCATCTTCATTTAGCAGCATTGACAATAAAGTGACATTTCCCTGGGCAGCAGCTTGGTGAAGCAGAGTGGACCTGCCACCCAGGGGGACAGGACCACCAGGCATTAACGAAGGAATTAAGGAGGGAGACCTGCCTGTGAGTTAAAGTGAAAATTTACAGGGGAAGAAACAAGTGAATAAAATCTGTTTACATTGCAGTATTATGCAATATAGAGATGCAATATAGAGATGCAAAAGAACAGGCGTATTACAACAGATGATCAAAGTTAAATAGTGCTTGTACTTATTCCATTCGTCCTCAATATTAAAAAAAAATCCAATCTTTTCTTAGAATTTTACAATCATAGGAGCATTATAATTAATGGATAATTTTACTTTATAAACAAAAACTATTTTGGAATCAACCACAATGCAAAATATATAGCTCAAACAAATTTTAGGGAACAGTTTACAAGTGATAATAGGGGTGACACAGTGATGTAGCAGACAGCACTGCTGCCTCACAGCTTCAGGGTCCAGAGTTGATCTTGACCTCTGGTGCTGTGAGTGGACTTAACGTCCTCTCCCTGTGACTGCATGGATTTCTATTGGGTGCTTGGATTTCCACTCATATCCCAAGTTAATTACTTACTGTGAATTACCCATAGTGCAGGTGGATGATAGAAGACAGAATGTGTTGAAGGGAAATAGGTGGGGCAAAGGGATTGACGGGAACAAGCAATTAACCTGAAAACTTAGGCAATAATAATTGAGAAGTTGTACATACAGATCAAATTAACCTAAAGATTGTTGAAACATTAGTGAACTTAAAAAGCTAATAAATGTTTAAAAAAAAATCAGGATGACTATTGGGAAAACACTTTATACACTTCTAAAGAGTTTGTTAAGTGCATCCAGGACGGATTCCTGTCACAGTATGTTGACAGGCTGACTAGAGGAAATGCCATATTAGATCTAGTTTTATGTAATGAACAGGGTCAGGTGACAGATCTATCGGTGGGTGAGCATTTGGGGGACAGTGACCACTGCTCCATAACCTTTAGAATTGTCATGGACAGGGATAGGAGCAAAGAGGACGGGAAGGTATTTAATTGGGGAAAGGCGAGTTATGAGGCTATAAGGCGAGAACTTGAGAGTGTAAATTGGGATGACATTTTTGAAGGGAAATGTACTATAGAGATGTGGTCGATGTTCAGGGATCTCTTGCAGGATGTTAGGGATGAATTTGTCCCGGTGAGGCAGAGAAGGAATGGCAGGGTGAAGGAACCATGGGTAACAAGAGAGGTGGAACAACTAGTTAGGAAGAAGAAGGCAGCATACATAAGGTGTAAGCAGCAAGGATCAGATAGGGCTGAAGAGGCAAGGAGGGAACTTAAGAAGGGGCTGAGGAGAGCGAGAAGGGGACATGAAAAGGCTTTGGCAAGTAGGGTTAAGGAGAATCCCAAGGCTTTTTACTTGTATGTGAGGAGCAGAAGGGTGGCTAGAGTAAAGGTAGGTCTGAGTAAAGGTAGGTCTGATTAAAGACAAAGGTGGGAAGATGCACCTGGAAGCTGTAGAAGTGGGTGAGGTTCTCAATGAATACTTCTCTTCAGTATTCACCAAGGAGAGGGGTCTTGATGACGCTGAGGACAGTGTTGGTAAGGGTAATGTTCTAGAGTATGTAGATATCAAGAGAGAGGATGTGTTGGAGTTGTCAGAAAATATTAGGACAGATAAGTCCACGGGGCCTGATGGAATATTCCCCAGGCTGCCTTGTGAGGTGAGGGAGAAGATTGCTGAACCGTTGGCTAGGATCGAGTCCTTGTTGTCCACAGGAATGGTACCGGAGGATTGGAGGGTGGCGAATGTTGTCCCCTTATTCAAAAAAGGTAGTAGGGATAGTCCAGGGAATTACAGACCAGTGAGCCTTATGTCTGTGGTGGGTATGCTGCTAGAAAGGATTCTAAGAGATAGGATCTATGATCATTTCGAGAATCATGGACTGATTAGGGACAGCCAGCATGGATTTGTGAAGGGAAGATCTTGCCTCACAAGCCTGATAGGGTTCTTTGAGGAGGTGACCAGGAGGATTGATGAGGGTAGTGCAGTAGATGTGGTCTACATGGATTTTAGTAAGGCATTTGACAAGGTTCCGCATGGTAGGCTTCTTCAGAAGGTCAGAGGCCAAGGGATCCAGGGAGGCTTGGCCGTGCGGATTCAGAAAATTGGCTTGTCTGTAGAAAGCAGAGGATTGTGGTGGAGGGAGTGCATTCGGATTGGAGGGCTGTGACTAGTGGTGTCCCGCAGGGATCAGTTCTGGGACCTCTACTTTTTGTGATATTTATTAATGACTTAGATGAGGGGGTGGAAGGATGGATTAGCAAGTTTGCAGATGACACAAAGATCGGTGGTGCAGTGTATAGTGTGGAGGGCTGTCGAAGCTTACAGAGGGATATTGATAGGATGCAGAGCTGGGCTGACAAGTGGCAGATGGAGTTCAATCCGGAGAAGTGTGAGGTGGTACACTTTGGAAGGACAAACTCCAAGGCAGAATACAAGGTAAATGGCAGGATTCTGGGCAGTGTAGAGGAGCAGAGGGATCTGGGGGTTCATATCCACAGATCACTGAAAGTTGCCACACAGGTGGATAGGGTAGTTAAGAAAGCTTATGGGATGTTAGCTTTCATAAGTCGTGGGATCGAGTTCGAGAGCCACAAAGTAATGATGCAGCTTTACAGAACTCTGGTTAGACCACAGAGCACTGTGTCCAGTTCTGGTCGCCTCATTATAGGAAGGATGTGGAGGTGTTGGAAAGGGTGCAGAGGAGATTTACCAGGATGCTGTCTGGATTAGAGAGTATGGATTATGAGGAGAGACTAAAGGAGCTAGGGCTTTACTCACTGGGGAGGAGGAGGATGAGGGGAGACATGATAGAGGTGTACAAAATATTAAGAGGAATAGATAGAGTGGGCAGCCAGCGCCTCTTTCCCAGGGCACCAATGCTCAATACAAGAGGGCATGGCTTTAAGGTAATGGGTGGGAAGTTCAAGGGAGACGTCAGAGGGAGGTTTTTCACCCAGAGAGTGGTTGGTGCATGGAATGCGCTGCCTGGGGTGGTGGTGGAGGCTGATACGTTGGTCAAGTTCAAGAGATTGTTAGATAAGCATATGGAGGAATTTAAGATAGAGGGATATTTGGGAGGAAGGGGTTAGATAGTCTTAGGAGCGGTTTGAAGGTTGGCACAACATGGTGGGCTGAAGGGCCTGTATCGTGCTGTATTGTTCTATGGTTAAAGTCAACTCCACTTAATTCCAATGATCTGTACTGAATCTTCACTGAACCTCCTATGAATTTACAAATAATACTTGGAAGTTTCTGTATTAAAAAGATTAATAAGCATTCAGGCATTATGTTACTCTACAATTATTTGAATATTCCGTTAGACAAATGACTTTATTTTGATTTAGTAATAAGTGAGTGAAATATATTCCATAATGTATGAAAGGGTTTTGGCATCCTTCCTTGAACAAAGGCTGCAAAAACAAAAGAAATAAGAGAAAAGGAAAATGTTTTCAATTAATCCTATTACACATTCTTTAAGTGGTCATTAAAATGGTTAAAAAAAAATCAATGAAAATTGTTAATATGAATAAAGTGCAGTATGTGAAGGCAGGCAGAGTGTAACATCACAAGTTCAATATCCAATTTTAACCCTTTGAGTACTGAGGTTGCTCTTGTAATTAACAGCATTTTAGAATTTCAGTAAGGTCTATCTATAGTAAATTCAGTATTTATGAATTATAACAACATACAATTCACCTCCCTCACAATAATCCCATTATATTTTATCTTGTGCACATGAAGGGGAAAGGAAAGCATGTTCAAAATATGAAATAAATTCAGAATGCAAAGTGTTAATGCAATAGCTAATGCACAAGGCTGATTGGTTAGAATGCATGAATGACAGTGTTTTAAGTGCTCAATAGCATAAAGGGAGAAAAAGGCAATACAAGTTCACATTCATTAGACTCTTACTATGCAAGGTGACAAGCCATATTGACTACAAATTTATCAGTTAATAAACTGGAAGCTTCTTAAAGCACTGCATGACATGCACTGATCACAAGGTCCTAGGGATAGAAATACAACTGCTGGCATCAGCATAAGTGAGAGCTGGTTAATTTCAGACCCAATAAGTCATTGCTTTTCTTTATCCCTAATGCCAATTAAAATTGGATACAATGTAATGATCAAGTATAATGCAACAAGGCGAGTGGAACAGGGAGCAGAAGCTTAAGAAAACTTGAAGTACTAAAACGTTTCAATAAAATTCCAAATCTGCACTTGAAATTGAGTGAATTTAGAAGCAAGATTCTCTTGAAAATTTTAAATCACCATTTTCCCTATCACTGAATCTCTTTCATCTATAGTAATATTAGCTCAAAACTGTAAACATTTGCAATGGAGAAGGGTGGTCTCTACAACGAGTGCATGAATAGGAAGTTCACTGCTACAAAGGTGCATTAGTCTTCTTTAAAGGGTAAAAAAAGTATTGCAAAAGTGTTGTTCAGGAGCTGGAAAGTGTCACTTGTGAAGAAATTACACACTCCTGTTGAGAGTTACACCATTGCACTATGGTTTTTCCAAATCCATCTTCACGAGATGATAATCCTTTTAGAAGGCTCAGTCAGCTTATTACTAAAATGAAATATATGGCTATACAACCAAATGCAGAGATTCCTCATTAATAAATAAAAAGATTTTGCTTGGTGAGTGGGGGTGAAAACTCGCATACAAGTTAGTTGGTGCTTCAGAACTGTCCATTATTACTATATTTATGGGAAGTCCTAAAACGATTGCAAAACTAATTTTGATGTGGCCAATGTTATATTTTAATTGTGTTTCAATAGAATTGATTCTTGCCTTGTCTTAAAGCAAGGGTAAATAAAATCAATAAAAAATAAAAAATCATTTTGCATTATTCCTCAGATACTGTATGTTGTATTGGAATGAAGAAGTGGTATAGTATTTCAATCCCTTTACCTGATGATGTGATCAGTAGATTGTCTGTACCACATGGTCTAATGGAAGAGGTTCTTTTGGTTGTACTAGCAAGGTCAATGGAGGTGGTAGAGGCGATGGTGGTGATGATGGGGGAACATTCTGAACATGCTCTTTGGTTCAGCTTGGGGGATAAGGAAGGCCTAGCACCCACCTGAGATGCAGCCACGGCAGGGGCAGCACAGCCAGTAGATGCTATATCCACCGCTGGCTTAGGTGGCAATTGTGGCAATGCTGTCTTTGGAAGAATCTCCTCATTAGTTCCCTTAATTCCTGGATGTGGACTGGAAGAGGATGAGGCCATGGTTCTACCTTCCGTCCGAGTGTTAAACCCAACAGTTGGGGAACGGCTCCCATCCATAAAAACTTTTAATGGTGGATGAGGGGAGGATGGAGTCTGTGACAGTCCCGGCTTTTTTGGAGGAATAGGTGGTGGATTTCCTCGGTCAACTCTTGCTCCTGTGGGAGATTTTAATCCAGTAGGAGAGACATTCAGAGAACTGGTAATTTTACCAACAACCTGTGGATAAGATGAGCCCTCACCTGTTGCTGAATGTGCCAATCCAGGTTTTAAATTGCTAACAGTAAGATTCCGGTTTTCTGTGCCAAATGGAGAAGTACTGTTCGTACAAGGTGGTTTAACTATGCTTGGAGGACCTGTGAACCTTGAAAGAACCTGGCTGACAGTATTCCGAGCCAGCTGCTTGGCAGGAGAATTATCCCGATTAGTGGGTGACAAATCCCGTGACATGGGCCCCATCACAGGACTGCCCTGATCCCCAGCCTGGGCTTGAAATTTAAATCGAGCAGCTTGAATTCTTGGACTCAGTCCTGGTTGCATAGATGTGCAAGAACTTGGTGAACTCAAAGTCTGCATAGTCGATCCCGGTGATGGGCATGGTGATGACGTTGCTGAAGAAGGGGGGGAGGGAACAATGGTATTGCCTAGTGACAGGGATGCACCAGTAACCAAATGGGGTAATGACCCCGACAAGGGACCAGGGCTGGTGCTGACTGAGGGTCCATTCTCCAAAGTGGAAGGAACAACTTTGGATTGCGTTGGGTTGTCTTCTGAACTAATTGTTGTTAGCAGTTTATCACCAACTGGCTTTGCTAAAGGTGTATTGCCAGACACGCTCAATTTTGTGCCTCCCACTGACAGAGAATTTCCTGCAGATGGTTTAACTGGTACTGCTAAAGCTGCCTTTTTAGTGTTACTTTCACTGGGAAAATCAACCGAAGGTTCTGTTTGGGAAGCAACAGATAACATACTTTGCTTACTTAATCCAACATCTACGTCTTTACTTAAACTACTGGACAATGAACCAGTTTCATTTTCACTTGTACAGTTAAGTTCTATCATTTTCTTGAAATTCTCAATTTCTAGTCTCAGATCTTTGGTACGGTTTTCCTCACGATTAAGTTTGGCACGGAGCTGTTCTCTTTCGATATCAAACTCTGAGAGTTGTTTTTCCATTTTAGCTTCCATCAGGACACTTTTCTTTTTCTCATTCATCAATTCTTCCTCTAATTCATTGTTCTTTTTTTGTTCTTCCTCTAGCGTTTTGGTGATTTCTGCTAAAGCTTGGCTTTCATCTACTACTTTGCCAGCAAGCTGTTTGCACTCCTTTACCAGCATCATTACAAGTTGTTTATTTTTGATACGTTCTTCTTCAAATTGTGTGGACATTTTTTTATTCTCGGTCTCCAGTTGTTTTAATTGGGATTTCTCGAATTCCACCTGAAAAAGATTTCATATAAATCAATTAGTATCTAAGAAATATTTTTAGTCTTTTGCTTATTAGTAAGCCAAGATAAAGATAGATAGCCTTGACTCAATAGATAACACCAGATGGCAAGTTCAAATCCCATTACACAAACTTGAGAATAAAATGTAGACTAGTACATCAGTAAAGTACTCGGGGGGGCTGGGGGGGGGGGGTGGTGGTGTGCGGTACAGTTGGAGGTGTTGTAAGATGAACCAAGCCCCAGTCTGCTCTGCATTTAAAATGGTTGTGTTACTATAACCAAAGGGTACAGGTGGTACCTATCACTGGTGTGCTGGACAATCAGCATCAGTAGAACAGGTAAACTAGTCATTGTGCTGTTTATGGGACCACACTGAGGACAAATCACTGACATGTTAACACCAGAGATTGCACTTGAGAAGCACTTCGTTGTCTTTGGACTGCCTTAAAGTTGTGAAGAGCTCTAAATAAATATCTTTCTTAATAAGCTTTAAAGTTCATTCATGCAATTCACTGGCTCATATTAATCTGTATTTTGTCTGTAACTAATAAGTGGTGTATGAGGTGTATTAAATCAACAAACATAAAATTCAACATCAATAGTAATTGGCGGTTTCATAGAACAGGTGAAATACCAAGGTTCTGAGTAGGTCTTCATCTTAAGAATTTAAAATGCTCAAATATTAATAAGTAATTTACATATCAAAAATGGTTTAAAACGGAGAACCTCGGGGTTCAATCTTTGAAAAGAATGCATTGGTATTTCTAATAACAAACTGTGATACATCACAGGTGCAAAATATCTGATGTTGATGCTTATGTTCTGCTCCTATGCTAATCAAGTTTTTATTTAAAAAGCTGAAGGAATTGTTGAAGGAGCAGATAAGGAAAGATCTAAAACATCAAGTCTCACATTCACCACCCTTATTATTCAGGTTTTTGGTTACATGAAAATATTTCCTCACATTTTTGCAGTGCAAATATTGAGATGTGTTACAACTGTATTTCTGATTTAATTCAAGTGACACAAAAAGACAAATATAATCATATTAGATAGATAATACTGCAGCCTTGACTTTATGCAAATCCTTTGAAACAAATTATCTTATACTTCTCTTTTCCACACCTGCCTGCATCTCCATCTCTCCCCCATTCCCATCATCCTGTTATTTAGTGTGGATGCACACACTTGATCCCTCTCAAATAATAACTAATGGTGTCTCTGAGCACTTGTTTCAGATGTTATCAGTAAAGGAAAACAGCCAAGCACATTCACTGGACTAATGTACATCAAGAAAATAATAAAACATAGACGTTTAGAGAAACAGATTAACAGGGGCAGCAAGACCAACTTTTAAAAACTGCCAAATTGCTGCTAAATATTTTATTGGAAATTAAATATTAAGTTCAGGACAGAATAATATATTTACTTTTACATTTTTATGGGGATGTTTTAACTGAAATTCCATGACATTCTATTCTGCAAAATTAGCAATATGATCCATCTCAGAGGGACTGAAACTTTTATAATGATAAATTTATTCATAGATGTAACATCACAGCAACTCTTTGCTTCTGAGTTAAATGTTAAAGATGTAGACGTATCAAAAGTCAACACAGGTAACATAAATTGTACTTCATTTAAATATGGCATATTAAGGACCGCTAAAGAAAATATAAGCACACATTTCAGATGAACATAAAGCACAGGTTTTAACAGCAGTTTCCTTTTCTTTTAAATCCTTAAATGTTTAATTCTTCAGAATTACCCAGAAATAATTACTACAGAATAGCTTCATATCTGCAATCAAAATACAAAATATTCCAAATTTATAAGCTTTACTACCAAATTACTGGCAGAGTCTTTGCATAGCTTTAGATATATTCAATAAAAGCACTCATCACACATTCTCTTAAAATATAACCTTTAATGCCACTTATGTAAAATTAATTTTTATAAAATTAATAATAGATGGAAACTAATAATATTGAGCTGACTTGGGCTCAATGACTTTGGGAGTACAACAGAGCAAAATCTCATAAATAATGACAGAATAAATAAACATTTCATAAAGGACCATAGTGGTGGGGTCAATAATACCTCTCAATAAGATCATGGCTAATCTCTGATCCAACCAGTTTATTATTCCCGATTTTGTCCTACATCACTTAATAGCTTTGATTAATAAAAATCTGGCAATCTCGGATACAAAGACTTGACCAATCTATTACTGTTGAGTAATTTTTCTCTCAACATTTCCCTCTATATAATTTTTCCTGTCATCATGCCTGAGAGGTTTGAATCTTATTTCTATATTATGTTACCTGGTCTTAAATTCGGCAGGCAATTTCTATTTATCTTATGCATTGCCTTTAAGCAGCACGAGAACTTAAATCATCTCTCAAGCAATTCTTCTGAAATTCTTACCTTGCACAATCTCTCCTTACAATTAAACCCTTGGATTCCAGGTACAATTCTGATAATCTGCATTGGATTCACTGTAAGGCCAATATAGCCTCTTAAAGTATGCTGCCCAGAACAGATCGTAGTATTCCAGGCACAGTTTAACTAGGGCTTTGCATAGCTGTGCCTAACTTACACAGGCGTGTATTCTGGCCCATCAGATATAAAGACTGATGGCTCATTGGCCTTTTTGATGACATTTTAGTGATTTATGTAGAAGCAACTTTGATACTCTCTCCACTTTTTCTTGATGTTTCACATTGAAAGTATTTGGTTCTCAAAGTGGATAACCTCATAATTGTCTCCATTGTATTCCAATTGCTACAGTTCTAAACAACTATTTAATCAATATCTCTGTACTTTCATGCTTCTACCCAAGCTTTTTCTATGCACAATTTTTTCCATCTTTGTCACATCAGCGAAGCAGGCTTTCTATTCCATCATCAAATCTTTATTAAATATGGTGAACATCTATGATCCTAACACAGAAACTTAAAGTGTACCTTGCCCATTATCCCTCTGCATTGTTTCCTTCTGTTCAAGCAATTTCCTAATTAGATCAATACTTTCCCTTTAATGACATGAACATCAACTTTAGCTGACCAACACTTTTGATGGACTTCACCAAAACCCCATGTAACTCTAAATATGCACCGTCCATTCACAATCCCTTGTCCACTATCTTGGACACCTCTTCTAGAGAGTGCAATGTTAGTTAGGCATGACGTACATTCTATGCATTTCAATCTTTCTATCCATCATTATAGATAGAAGTAATTTTCTGAAAACAGATGCTAGGCAAGTAGTCTGCAATTACCTGGTTTCCCCCCTTGCCTTCCTTAAAAAGAAGAGTAGCATGCACAATTTTACAATCTAAAGTGAATTTCCAAATTGCAAGGTACGTTACAATCAGAGTATCTCCAGTGTTCTTATCAATTTATGATAAAACCCTGGGATCAAAACCATTTGTTCCTAGACCATTAGTTTCTTCATTGGTGTTATTATGCTGAAGTTAATTTTGTCCATTTACCATTCCAAGTTTAATATTAGGTTGCTTAGAAAGTCTAGACATCTTGCTTTCCTCCAAGAGTAAACACTAATGCAAGTAATTGCACTTTAGACTCCACAATTGTTTATTTTTATATAATATTATTGTTTTCAGTTATCAGAAGCCCACTTTGCTTCCCTTCTTTTGCCTAACATGGTTCTAAAAATATCAATGTTAACTTTGTTGCCTCTTTCAAGTTTTTTTCCCCTCAATTTTTCTAACTTTTGCCATCTCTTTTTGTTGCTCTTGTAATTTTCCCCAGGATGTCAAAAGTTGTGCTAGTCTTGGCATTTCTGCAGGCTTTTTTCGTTCATTTTATGGTGTCCATGATCTTATTAGTAATCAGTGCATATTTGGCAGTAAGGTTTGAAGGAGAAATGCTGTTCAGGATAGAAGGTGACTGCTTGTTTTTGCGAAACCATGACATGGGATCTTTTAGTAGTGTTCTCAACAGTTGCACTATCAGAGGGTCAAATGCATACTTGTTCCTACTTAGGAGAATAGCAGATGGCAGTGGGTGGGGTCAACAAGAAGATAAAGCGGGTAAATAAATTGAAAAAAATGGCGATCATAACTGAAAAAATTTGCATTTTATTTGATATGTAAATACAATGATATGTACAAAATACGTATCTATGGAATGTTATTATATCTGGGCTTTATTTTAATACATTTTCATCATTTTTAGTATATCTGCAAATCCACAAGTTTTACTGGGTTATCCTCAGTCAAATCCTGAATAATTGTGAGATGTCATAATTCTGCATCTCTGTGATGAATACCCTTCACATTTGACACATTAAGCACATGGTGCAAAGATATCATGCAAAAAATTCAGTTTCAGATGTCAAGTGGCTGATCAGGTTATGCTGAGTCTTCAGCTAAGAGCAACTTTATCTGGCACACGCCACTATTGTAAATTATTACTGCAGCACTTAGTATTCTTTCATTCAAATTTCCATAATGCTAATAAAAGCTGTAAATTATTCCAACCAGCCAACTCAAAAGTCAGTTGCCACAATTTCAAGCAAGTCTTATTTTCACACCTGCTGTAAAAGACGCTCACGCTCTTTCTCTAGCATGTATGTAACATCATCTCCCTGGGCTGCATCTTGGGCATGTTTATGCCTCTCCTCTTCAAGGTCCAAGATGACCTAACAAATGAAAAGTAATGACAAGCTCTGTGAAACCCTTTTCTTGATTTTATAATTGGGCTCAACTTAATAAACCATGAATTCTTGCCTGCTATTGAACAGCATGGTTTTATTTTTGTTCCAGCTACAAACATATCTCCAACCTGTCTTTCTTTCCTGAAGAATTTGAAAGTTAATATTTAACAGCTCTGGTCTGTGCAATGAAAGCAGCATTTTTTTAAACAACGCTCTTGCAATTGAGATATTTCAACAATCAACAATGATTTAATTTGCACTGATAACAGTTGGTAACGAAAAACATTTAGCTAAAGATCACCACCTACCTTTCGATGTCGGATTTCAGCAGCAGCCAACTGTGCAGTCATTCTCTCCTGCATCTTTTTGCAGTGACTCATGACCATTTCCAATATGGATAGTGGACTGGCGCAGATGGGCTGCTTATCCTTGCTGCCATCTCCACCACCTGCTTCATAGTCTCGCTGCAGAGCCAGGAATGGATCGCCAAGATTGAACCTCCCATAGCGTTCTTGGATAAAAACATCCTTCCGTCGAGACTGAAATGACAAGCAATTAAAATTCATTAGCAGGTTATTGAGAAAATTTTACCAAGTATTCAAAGTTTTTGTGATAGTTGATGACCTAATCAATTCTAAACTAACCATGTGATTTCCTTTAATATGCTTTAGTACTTTAATCAAACGGTACAGTACTAATATTTTCACTAATACTAATAGTACACCTAATTGCAATTTACTCCCATGTGAGTCTGAGAATTGGCAATCAACACTCTGATCCACTTTTCAGAAGCTCACTTACACCACTCTTACTTGAGATGGAACCTGGACAATTCACATTAATGATCTCAGCAATGAATTCATAATGCCTGGTATGTACCCTGTCATGGATCTAAATTCAGTTCTCAGCAGTATGCTTTCAAAAAGTCATCCCTCACCTCAATGTTTTTCATTCTTTACTGAAATTCAAGAACCCAATTTAAAAAAAATGCCAGTCTTTCCCTTCCATATTTAACAGTTCACTACAGGATTATATAGTTTTAGTTAAAATGCAGGATTTCCAATCGACATTGTACACAATCATAAGAATGACAATCTTTCATTAACAGAGAAATTTTAGGTCCATGATGATAAGCTTAGCCTTAAAAAAAGGCTCATTTCTGCAGATTCTGATCAATTCATTTGTTGGTACAGTACCTTCATTTCACCTCTGGTGTATATGACATACTAATCTGTTAAGTATTTACTAATTCTAAAATTAATACTTGTATTCTTCCTTCTTTTCCACATAAAATTATAGAGATATATGGACAAAGGCTAAATTTGAAATAAGTTACTAAATTAATTTGCAATAAATACTTGTGTAATAAGAAGCCATTGTCCCCCCCCCCTCACCCACCCATCCATCTCCACAGATTCTGTCATTTTTTTAAAACAGTAGTTGAGTCAAGATTATCGTTGTTTGTTGGAAGGGATTTCCAAGTCAAAACTAATGCTTGTATGATTAAATCAAGCATCAGTTTTACTCTGTAAATCAACAAGATCGAGTCAAATTGTAAATGTGGAACTGAATTTATAAGCTAGAGTATTCAGGAGTAAAAACAGATTTAACACTTTTTTTTAAAAAAACAGTTCCAGTTATTAGAACTTGCAATAATCTGCAAATAAATTATTTGTTTACTAGTCACAGTGAAAAATAACCCATGCCAATTTAATTTGCATGGATCTGCAGGCAATGTTCTCAGATCTTTAACATCCACAGCCAATGACACTAAAGCCATGCACATCAACCTTGTTTGAAAACAAAACATTTAAATAAGAAAAAATTAAAAACCCCAAAACATAAGCAGAAGATGAACTCTCATCCCCATATTTTGACTTCAACCTTCTTCCTGGTTCCAGAAATCTATAAATAATTTTTCTAAGTAAGTTTATGATGAGTGACCATTATGCAGGGCACCAGAGAGTTGATGAAATCAAGGGCATTTACCTCACAAGACAAATGGTTGAGGATGGGAAAGGTTGGGAGAACATGGAAGACAATTGAAGGTCATAGGACTTTGCAACATACATGCTGCTGCCCAAATGTGATTATTAATGCTTGTTAATGGAAAATAAAACATTAATAAAGTATTACAGTTCTGAGAAGGGAAAAAGCTCTCTCTCCCAGGAGTTTAAGTCTATGTACTTGTATCTCAATCTATGATCCTACCTGAACTTGCACCACCAAGATTCCATGTTCATTCACTCTTCTACATCTAATTACCTTCTATACTTGTGCCAGTTGTCAGGTGCCTGCCAAGTCTAGTCAGTGATACCTTGAAATGTTACATTCCCCCTAGCAATAGCAGTACAAGGATATGCAGTCTAATCATCAGTAACCATTCTGAAGTTTTTTTTCTGGCAGATAAAAATCTCTGCAAACAACATTGCTTCTTTTTTTAAAAAAAAGGCTCATCACTTTGAAAACTAGCTGCTGGGATAAGCTCTGCAGTGATTTTGCGCATATGGCATTTTTACAGCTGCCAAGTGAATTCTAGACCTGTAATCTCTTCAACAGCATGGCTTTCCTCCTGATAACATGAAAAAAAGCCAGTCAACCAGTTCAGTCCAGATGATTTAACACTCAAGAGCTATAAAGACAAGAAGACTTTAACAGCTCTTGAATCCATTTAAGGGAAATTTTCCAATATCATTATAACCTATTAATGTATAACAGGGAACATTTCAATACATGTATTGAGGTACATACAGTAACATACTGTTTGTCTGTCTTGAATAGCTCAAAAGTAATTTTCCTAAAACGGAAAACAAGTATGTTTTCTTTTTTTTAAAAAAAAATCAAACTTGGAACCATTTTTTAAAATTAATCTGAGCTCACAGTTGTAGTCTGACTGATATAAAGAATTTGCTCAATAATTATGTGCATAACAGAAAAAAATAATATTCACAGCTGCAGTTAGATACTTCAGTATTTAAACATGAATGCAGATAAAAATTACCACTAAGTGCATCAGCCCAGACAAAGAAACAAATACTGATAAACTAAACTGTTTCGTCAACTGACTTCAATTAAGATTTATTAGTCAGTAGCATAATTATGATAAATTACAAAATGAGCTATTTCTGCTCTGTTCATGATTTAGTAAAACTCTGCACTACATAGACTAAACATGGCATCAGGTTTGAGCCCTTGTCTCTGTAGAATTAGTAAATTTAATTTTGAGGAAGCAGTGAGCACTGTGTTAAGTCCCAGATTAGATTGGGGGAAAATAACTCATTCAGCATTTTCACTTCTAATTTCTATCCAACAACTCCTGCTGGGAATGCATGCAAATAGATGTAAAAGAGGGATGAGATCAGGCTCAGTTGTGATGCCTGCTACCCTTTTGCTAAGTGGCCTGTTAATAGCGCCAAGTCTCAGCTTAGTTAGGGCATGCAAGAAATCAGGCATCTACAAAGACTTAAAATTATAGGCAAATGATGGGCAAGAGCAGAAGAATTGTGAAAACTATTAAGAAAGAACTGCATCTATAAATTACAGCTTCACTATTATTGTCTTTTTTCATAATAACGCTTCAGAAATATTAAATATTTTTACAATGTGCCGGTTAGATCACTTAGTGGAGTAACGTCATAATTCAATAAAAAGCAAAATCATGTATGAAAGGACAGATGAATTACCCCAATCTATAAACCCTGTGAAAGATGATGCATTAGCATACTACACAAATGTCCAATGGGAGATAGAACACAAAATTAGACAAATATTCAAAAGATAATTAATAGATGAATAGTCAGTACATTGAGTGTGAAGCAGTGGAAGACTATGGAATACACAGCATAGAGAGCTGGGAGAGTTAACATTTCCAGGAGAACAAGGAGGCATCCAGAGAACTGGAGGGGACAGCAGTTCTGGCAGCTCAAGATTCCCCTACCAAGTTTGAAAGTGACAAGGTGGTTAAGAGATTGGTTTATACATTACCTCTTTGTATGCATATCAAAACCAATAATCAGAGGAGGAAGCCTTATATGTGTTACTTTTTTTAAAAAAAGTTACTTGTCAGGTGCTAGCATTTCAGGAAACACTAAGATACACATCGTTGAGGAGTTTTACAAAATATTCCAAGTCTTTTAAAGAGAGTTAAAACAAATGGAAGGCATAGTGGTAAAATACAAGGATAAGCTTGTTTTGTTTGTTTTGAAAGACAACATTTAATTTTCACATATACCAGACATTTTGGAGGGGATGTTACTGATTCTGAATAAATCAGAAATTAATCTGCAGGGGTGCAAGGATAGTTATGGGACCCGATTTATTGAGGGAGGGTGCTCTTCAGTCCAACTGGTCAAAGAATTTCTACAAAATTACAGAATTCCCACAAAAACAAATTGAAAACAAAAACTGTTACTGTAAACAGAAACAAGGTAAATTACTGTTTACATCTCAGAAACTAAAATAGGAGCTGTTAACATCACCGATTTTCAAGATGAATGAGCGAAAATGTTGCAATATAAACACAAGTATTCACTTTCATTAATATAACCTAGAAATAGATTTCAGTATTGTTTCAAGACTTGAAATAGGCAACGTTATGCCTTAGGAGCATTTCTGAGGTATAATGCTGAAAAAAGCAAGAAATCAAGGCCTGCAGCCAGCAGTTTCAATTTAATAGCATTGATTTTTTTAAAACTGCAAATCAAATATTTCTATGGTAAAAATTTACTGATGTCCTTAATGTTAAAATTCATATTTGAAACAATAAGAAAATTAGTGCAATTTAAAACCAAAATATCCCAATTTACATCCACCAATTGGTCCCAATGAGCTTGGATCAGTTTCAAAGTTCATTTTATTCAAAAACAATTTTGTAAATCAACATTATTTTACAAGCAGAGACACAACTGTGGTTTTCAATCCTGTTAAAAGATTGGAATGTACTTCCTACTCCCACTGCTGTATGGCCCATATACAATCATGGGATGTGGCTGAGTCTTGCAAGATCAGTACTTATTGGTGATACAGTGACTATCAAACTGGTATCTCAATCTCGAGATCAAGTGTCAGGTTGTGAAGCTGTATTCACTAAATCTGGCACTGGTCAACAAGTGAAAAGAATGTGACAAAGAAAGGTGCTGGATAATTGTTCAAGTCCGAATTGGTTCACCAGTGTCTCCTGCGCACAGACCTATCTATCCTACATGCAATTCCAAACCTTTACAGTTAATATTCTTTGAAGTGGCAAACTACTCAGTTACATGATGGCCACCATTATGCTTTATCAGAGCAACAATGGTGCCATTAAATACAGGTCAATATCACCATCACACAAAGAACAATTTTTTTGAAAGTTTAAACTGTTACTGTAATGGACTGGTATCATGGAGAATAGAGCCACCTAACCGTTTAGTTTTTTTAAAAACAGAATATTTTGTGAAATATTTGTCAAATGTTCAATTAAAGCTTTTTCATGAGATCATTACTCTGCCAAATATATTAAGCAGCTGGCTTAGGTTTCAACCATTTTAATATTTATCAACTGCTAAGCATTCACAATTTAAAAAAACAGTAAAGACAGAAAATGGTGTTAACAACTCAGCAGGTCAGGCAACATGTATGGAAAGAAGAACAGTTAACATGACCTTTCATCTGAACTGAACTTAATGCAAGCATAACTTATAACAGCCTAACTCCAGCAGAGGAGGAACTGAAGCTGTAACCTCTGAAAATTCTTCAATTATCGTCATTACCGAAAATAAACTGCTCAATATACAGGGTACCAGTAACCTAATCGGTGCATTTTACATCGTTTCTAAGCCAAATTTACGACAGACAGATTGGTATGCATTTAAAATATTTCTAATTTAACTCATTTTCCTAACAATGACCTTACTATTGCAAGGTTTTATTATGCTGCTCTACTTCACAGGTCATCTCCCCAGTCGTATGTTCTCTTGAGAATAGTTTGCTGCTGGTACTGCACTCATTACATAGAAATAAACTAAGGCAATGGAATGATACAGTAAAAGATTTTATCCTAGAAAACTGTGGGAAGCTGGGGAAGAAATTGCAGGGGCCCAGCAGAGATTTTTTTTCATCATCCTTAACTATGGATAAGGTACAGGAAGACTGGAGGGTGGCTAATGTTGTGCCTTTATTTAAGAAGGGCTGCAAGGACAAACCAGGGAACTAGAGGATGGTGAAAGTTACTGGAGAGGATTCAGAGGAACAGGATTGATTAGCATTTGGAAAGGCAGGAAATGATAAGGGATAGTCAGCATGGCTTTGTGCATGATAAGTCGTGCCTCACAATTGATTGATTTTTTGTTTGAGGAGAAAATGAAGAAGATTGACGAGGGCAGGTTGCTTGATGTTGTCCATGTTGCCTTTAGTAAGGCCTTTGACAAGATCCCACCTGGTAGGCTAATCTGGAAGGTTAGATCACATGGGATCCATGGTGAGCTAGCCAACTGGATAAAAATTGGCTTTGTGGAAGGAAACAGTGGGTTGTAGTGGAGGGTTCTTATTCAGATTGGAGGCCCGTGACCAGTGATGTACCACAGGGATTGGTGCTGGGTCCATTCTGTTTGTCACCTACATTAACAATTTGGATGACAATGTTGTTAACATGATTAGTAAGTTGTGGATGACAACAAAATTGGTGGTTATGGTGGATAGTGAAGAAAGTCATCTGAGATTACAACAGGCTCTAGATGAACTGGGCAAGTTGGCCAAGAAATGGCAGATGGAATTTAACTCAGACATGTGCAAACTGTTGCATTTTGGCAAGTTTACACTAGAGCAGGACTTGCACAGTAAATGGTAGGATCTCAGAGAGTGTTGTAGAACAGAGACCAAGGGGTACAGGTACATAGTTCCCTAAAAGTGGCAACACAGGTAGAGTGGTGAAGGCTGCATTTGGCATGCTTGCCTTCATTAGTTAGGGCACTGAGTACAGCAGTTGGCATGTCATGTTACAACTGTACAAGCTGTTGGTGAGACCGCACTTGCGGGTATTGCATGCATTTCTGGTCACCCACCTATAAGAATGATATAGGTACAAGGACATGCTGGTACTTTTTTCCTTGGAGCATAGGAGGCTTAGGGGTGACCTTATAAAAGGTATATAATATCATGAGGTGGATGGTCACAGTCTTTTTCCCAGGGTAAGGGAGTCTAAAACTAAAGGGCATTGATTTAAGATGAGAGGGGAAAGATTTAAAAAGAGACCCAATGAGAAACTTTTTCCACACAGAGTGGTGGGTATATGGATATATGAGATGCCAGAAGAAGTGTAGAGTTGGGTACAATTATAATGTTTAAAAAACATTTAGACAAGTACATGGATAGAAAAGGCTTAAGTTAGGCTGAAGGGCCTGTTTCCATGCTGTATAACTCTATGACTTTATAAAAATAATTTGGAAAACCTGAAAGGATACAGCTAACAAAAACCAGTTTTAAAATGCTCTCCATCAGCTTTTGGGCACCACAGTAGCACATCGAGTTCAGCAACTCCCTCACTGTCTGTGTGGCACCTGCACATTGTCCTTGTGACTGTGTGGATTTCCTGCAGGTGTTCCAGTTTCATCCTACATCCCAAACTGTGCAGGTCAGTAAGTTAATTGGCCACTGTAAATTGTCATCAGTGGAGGCAAGTGGTAGAATCTGGGATGAGTGTTGATGGGAATGGGGAGAGAATAATATGGGATAGGGCAGGATTAACGTTAATGAATGCTTGATGGTCGGCATGGACTTGGTGGGCCAAATGGCCCGTTTCTATGCTGGTTCGCTCTCTAACTATACAACTTTTACTTAAACATTTTCATTTCCTAAAATCCTCAAATTACAGCTTAGAAGGCAAATTAAATGTTAACAATACTCCGATGAACGTGACCTTCAAGATGCTTCTTTTTGGTGCTTAACACTGAAAAAAAATTTAATTATGAATTAAAAGTACATTATCTAATTCCAGATTCCTGTACAGCAGCTTCAATTTAAAAGTATCGTTATGTTTATAAGTTATACGAAATTATTTTGTCTCTTCCGCAATAAAATATTTACTGTATTGCTAAATGTTGCATCAGTTAGTCTGACACTGACAGACAGACTGCCCTTCACCACAATAATGATTCCATGAGAACTTTGCAATGTTAAAAATCAGCGACTGGGTTTCAGTAGTTAATTTTACATTGCAGTGACTTAAAAGAGTAGCATTTTCGTTCTTCTGGTATTTTGGGGAAAGCAGCACAAGTTGTAACTAGATCTTGTAATAACTATTGTTCTTTTACTGGCTTTGTGCTGGAACACTATCTGTTTGATTAAAGTCTAACCTTCAGACTGATAAAACGCTCACAGTGTTGCACAAAGAGTGATGGTTGGAACCCGACAGCATTGGCATGGTCTGGTTAGGACAAATGCATTGCTTGTGCTGCACATTTCAGTTAGTCCACATCCACTCATTTAACAAAATAGGAGAGTTTGAGTGGCCACACCAGAAAGGGAATACTGATGCTGAATCCAAGTCATATGTATAAAACATAGAAGTACAAAAATGCAACACCTGCTTTGGACGGTGGCAACCTCATTTGCACGGAGATTTTGTTCAATTCTCGGATATCATAATCAAACAAATTGCTCCGCACCTTGCTCTTAGCTTACACATCAAGCATAATATTATTACATGTCAAGGATATATTGCGGGCTGCCGCCAGAACACTTGACGCAAAAGATGCATTTCACTGTTTCAATGTACATGTGACTAATAAAGATATTGTATCCTATTATCAATGCAAAAAAGTGCAATGGCTATATGTAAAATACATTTCAGAAAATTGTCAACCTCAGATATTTTTAGGAAATTAAATATATGTATCACAATCAATTATCTTTGCTACATTTGCCTGTGCATTAGCAATACTTAGAAGCCAAGTGCTTATAAACTTTTCTTGAATCCCAATTCATTGCCTTTTTTCTGTTGTTCTTATTTCCCAAGTCCATATTAAATTGCTCAATTGACTTTACAGGGATAATGCGTTCACGTTCTCACAATTGTTTATGTGAATAAGCTGCTCCTGGATATACTTCTAACCATCTTAGCTCTAATCCCCTTACTTCAGATTCTTCTGCAGAAGGCAAGAGTTGCTTTGCACTCATCCTGTTAATTCCTTCATTATTTTCAATACAAACATCAGATCACACCATAATCTTCTTACTTCCAGGGAATATAGCTCAAACGTAACTAATATCTCAGTATAACTCAGCTTCATCCTAGAGATCACTCTGGTGAATCATTAAGACTTTTAGAACTCTTCCCATTAATAACTTTTGGGTAAAAACTGCAACTTCTGCAGTTTTTATACATCTCTAAATATGTAAAACCTTATCAGCCTTTTCCGACATTTTGGCAAAGGCTGTGGCTTTGGGAGATGCTCCTGAGGAAGCACTGGCAAGTTGCTGCAGTGCATGCCATAGATGGTCCACACCGCAGTTTTTGGACATCAGTGGTGAGGAAGCAAATGCTTAAGGTAGTAGATTGGTCACCAATTAAGCATGGTGCTTTTTAGTGGATGGTGTCAAGCTTCCTGACTGCTGTTGGAAAGAGAAAATGGAGAGTATTCTCATACTCTTGACTTGTATGTTGTAGATGACAGACTGCCTTTGCAGAGTGAGATAATCACACCCCAGAATACCCAGCATCTGACCAGCTCTTTGTGGTACTTATGCTGTTGGTCCAGTTCAGTTACTGGTCAACATTAACCCCCCCCCCCAAATGCTGATAACGTTAAATTCAACAATGGTAATATCACTGAATGCAATGGTAAAGTAATTAAACCTTTGCTACCAAGAAATGATCATTGTCCAGCCCTTATGCATGTTGTATAAGTGATCAGAAGGTTTGGGTCAAGGTCTCATTCCAGAGACTTGAAAAGAGAAAATAAAAATTACACTCTGCTGTATAACTAAAGGGAATGATGCCGAATGAATGAGATACTAAAATTAATGCCCTATGTGCATTCTCAGGCAGGCATTATTTCAAATAAGAACCACTCAGTCATGTCTGTTCTAGTGGCCAATATTTGCTTTTTAATCTAAAACAGGTTGCCCAGCCATTATCAATTTTTCTCCCGTGCACGAATTTGCTGCCATGTTCCATATGTCGCAACCGTGACTACATTTCAAAACAATTTCGTTGGCTAAAAAGTGACTTGGAATATTCTAAGGTCCTGAAATTGTAAATAAATGCACACTTTTCCTTCTAGAAAGCAGAGAATTTCAGCAATCAAATATCCAGCAGTCCCAGCATCTGTTGTGCCTCTACTGTTTAACATATATTTCTCATGACAATGGATGCAGCCATACAGCCCATCATTTCTGTGCCAGCTCTCAGTGCATTCCCAGTCCCATTCCCCTGCAACCTATTCCCTCTCAGATGTCCAATAACACACCTTCATTCTCCTGCCACCCATCTATTCTGAGGGCAATTTATAGCAGCATGTATTTGGGATGTTTGGGTAACCAGAACATGCAGAGGTGAAACACAAGTGGTTAAAAAGGAGAATGTGCAAATTCCACAGAGACTGCACCCGAGGTCAGGATCAAATCCAGTTGCTGGGGTTGTGTGTCACCAGCACTTTATGCTGTGCCACTACTCATTTTCATCAATGTTCTCATCACATAATAATTAATCACATTAAATAACATTTTTATTTGTCAGCATATAAATCTAAATGTTTTGAAATATCTCCCAAAGTGGCTTTACATTTGCGGACATATTCAACCTCTCCCTGCTTCAATCTCAGGTTCCCTCCTGTTTTAAGAAGACCACTATCATCCTGGTACCAAAGAAAAGCAAGGTAACATGCCTCAATGACTACTGACCAGTGGCTCTGACATCCACCATCATGAAGTGCTTTGAGAGGTTGGTCATGGCACGCATCAACTCCAGCCTACCAGACAACCTGGACCCATTGCAATTCACCTATCGGCAAAACAGGTCTACAGAGGATGCCATCTCCTTGGCCCTACACTCAGCTCTGGAGCATCTGGACAGTAAAGGCACATACGTTAGACTATTGTTTATTGACTACAGCTCTGCCTTCAATACAATAATTCCGAGCAAGCTTGTTACCAAACTCCGGGACCTAGGACTCAACACCTCCCTCTGTAACTGGATCCTTGACTTTCTAACAAACAGACCGCAATCAGTGAGGATAGGCAGCAATACCTCCGGCACGATTATTCTCAACACTGGTGCCCCACCAGGCTACATCCTCAGCCCTCTACTCACTATACACTCATGACTGTGCGGCCAGATTCTGTTCTATCTCCATCTACAAGTTTGCAGATGATACCACCATTGTAGGCCGTATCTCAAACAGTGATGAATCGGAGTACAGGAAGGAGATAGAGAGCTTAGTGGAATGGTGTCATGACAACAACCTTTCCCTCAAATGTCAACAAAACTAAAGAGCTGGTCATTGACTTCAGGAAAGGGGGCGGTGTACATGCACCTATCTACATCAATGGTGCTGAGGTCGAGAGGGTTGAGAGCTTCAAGTTCCTGGGAGTGACCATCACCAACAGTCTTTCCTGGTCAAATCACAGATGCCACGGCCAAGAAAGCTCACTAGCGCCTCTACTTCCTCAGGAGGCTAAAGAAATTTGGTTTGTCCCCTTTGACTCTCACCAACTTTTACCGATGCACCATAGAAAGCATCCTATCTGGACGTATCACGGCTTGGTACGGCAACTGCTCTGCCCAAGACTGCAAGAAGCTGCAGAGAGTTGTGGACACAGCCCAGCGCATCATGGACACCAGCCTCCCCTCCTTGGACTGTCTTTACCTCTCGTTGTCTTGGTGTAGCAGCCAGCATAATCAAAGACCCCACCCACCCGGGACATTCTCTCTTCTCTCCTCTTCCATAGGGTAGAAGATACAGGAGCCCAAGGGCATGTACCACCAGACCTAAGGACAGCTTCTACCCCACTGTGATAAGACTATTGAACGGTTCCCTCATACAATGAGATGGACTATGACCTCATGATCTACCTTGTTGTGACCTTGCACCTTATTGCACTGCACTTTCTCTGTAGCTGTGACACGTTACTCTGTACTGTTATTTTTTTTTACCTGTACTACATCAATGCACTCTGTACTAACTCAATGTAATTGCACTGTGTAATGAATTGACCTGTACGATTGGTTTGTAAGACAAGCTTTTCACTGTTCCTCGGTACAAGCAACAATAATAAACCAATACCAATTTAAAAGGCAAAGGCATCAGCTTATTTATCTTAGGCCTTTAAAAAAAAAATTATTTACATTCAGAATTTATTGATGGAACAGTTCAGCCTAAAAGTAAAGCAGCCTCAAGCATAAATACCCTGTCCATCCAGCAGAGAAGGCAACATCCAGCATCAAAGATCCCCACCATCCAGGCCATGCCATCTTTTCGCAGCTACAGCAGGAGGTAAAGAAGTCTGAAGTCCCACACCACCAGGTTCAAGAACAGCTATTTCTCATCAACCATTTGGTTTGTGAACCAACCAGCAAAATCCTAATCACCACGATAGTTTAGCAACACTAATGACCACTCTGATCACTTTGCACTAACATGGACTTTGTTTTGTTCTAATTATGTTTTTTTCTTGTAAAAATTGAGTACAATTTATGTTTAATTGATGTTTTTCTTGTGAATGCTGCTTATCTGATGCAATGTGCCTGTGATGCTGCTGCAAGATTTTCATTCCATCTGTGCTTACATGTACTTGTGCATACGAGAATAAACTCGTCTTCGAGATCTTTAAATGGTAATAGGGAATTATTGCTGTATGGAAAAGACTTACTTTTATTGAATCAAATCAGTATCCATGCCATACCTGAAAATTATTCCTGAAATGTGCGCAAATTGTATTTAATCAATTAACTTATTCTATAAAGTTCAGGTACTATTTTCCCTTAAACTACACTTAATCATATATATGCTCATTTATAGCCACAATTATATTAATTGCTAAAGGTTCATAATAAAGGACAACTAGACTAAAAGCAAAACATGCCAATTTCCAATATGGAGCTTGATGGATTCTATTTTCCAAGAAGTTTGCCCAATTAAATAATCCTATCAGCAAATATTTAAATGTGAATATGTGCTGCCATTACATACAGTCCTGCCATGACACCACACACCTTGATCATCCTGTGTGCAACTAGAACAGCAACAACCAGAATACGCAGCGTTCACAGCTGCTGGTATCAACTGCCAAATTGACAAATGATGTGAAAGAGAACATTATATTTGTCTAGCATTACCTGTGATCAGTTAGGATTGCATTACTGCTATTAATATTTGGGGGGAAATTATAATGAAGTTTAATTATGCAAGAAAGCAAGAGACTATTCACCTCATTTATTTTTCTTTCCATTTGCATTCAAACTTACTCAACTCTACAGTTTGAATGGCGAGTTCTGCTGACTGTTGTAGTACCAGTAACACTTTTGACATGTTTAACTGCTTAATTTTAACTATTAATTATTTTAACGAGTGTTCATAAAACTCAAGAATAGAAAATGTGATGTTTTGAGTAACTGATACTTGACTATACTCAATAAATAGATGGTAATCTATATTTAGATAATAATATAAAATCTCAAATTATATCAATTATATCAAGTTAATCTCAAATTATTTTTCCATTGGGTTTTTGCTCCCTGGTCAAGCAATATTCTTCAGATCAAAAATGCAAGTGAATTAACATTTCATTGTTAATTACAAAAGACACAGAGAGGGCATATGGAAAAACCGTTGATGTTTGCTGGGGCATAACTCATTGGTTAGAAGCTTGGGAGTAACAATAGCCACACACAATTTCTTCATTTGTAATTTAGAAAGAAAAATGAGAGAGTGGGCAGTGCATCAGGCTTATTGTTTGCCTTGGAGGAGTGATTTAAAATTTAGATCAGACCAGTGGTACACGAAAGATACCTGTTGACCACAACGGTTCTTTCTGAAATGAACTTTAGTAGTCTTATTTCACTATAGTGTGGTCAAAGTATTCTTCGACGCATACCTATATCTTTGCAGAATTGAGTATCTAAAAAAAACTTTCCATTCCCCAGCACATTGATGAACATAATTTCAAACTGCAAAGAACGTTGAAAATAGAACTATATTTCACATGAGATATTCAGATCTCAATCTGAACCTTTCCTGCAGATGCTAATTTACATTTAATATAAAATCATAGTCTTATTTGTCAGATTACAGACAACCAAGGATATTTAATGAATTTGAATGTGTACAAACTAAAGATTACATGTTATTGTGGATAATAACCATAATATCCCACACAGTAAAACTTAGATACATCCTGAAAGGGACATGAAGGCTGCCAGTTAATTGCAAGTTTGTCATCCATTCTTAACCGGTTCACTGTTTCATGACTTTTAGAAGAAACTTGTCGTTCTTAATTGGTATGGATTCTGGTCCCATACCAATACGCATGTTAATAAGCCATTCAATAATGTCATGAATTAATCAGGCAATTAGTGCCATTGACATCCACATACCAAGAAATGAAAAGTAAATGTGCTTGAATACTGGAAACTCCTGTTAGACAAGACCAGTGAATATATTGATCTATAATGTTGGATAGCCCAAGAGTGTATGCATTTTGGATAAATTGGTATTTATGAGAAAGGGTGGCTTTGAATTAATCATACCTAGTGGTGACAAGTGCAAAGATGAGTATTTTGGCATTGCACACTGACGTAGGAGTTGAGGTGGGCGATTTTGCAGAAGTGATTTTTATGGTAGGATGTGAGATTAACAAAATCAGTAGTCCTAACAACATGCTGAGGTTCTGGATGGTGTTGTTCAGTTTGAATTTATAATTGCTCGGGAATGTGGGGGAGGGAAGGGGTGTGAAATTGGCAGAACAGTGGAGTTTATGACTAAGGTTGAAAGTCATGGTCAAACAGAATATTAATAACCGAGAACAGAACTTGGTATTAAGTATTAACTGATATGAATAATCTCAGGCTATTTCTAGACTTCAGATTGATTGTTATTGCAGATAATCAAACAAGTATGACCCAAGTTAGTTAATATGGATTTTAAAATTAGCAGTTCTGACACTGCTGCCAAAAGCATTGCATTCGAATTTGTGCCAAAAGTAGCAGAGTTTACAGGAGATTGTTTACAATCAGCTGCACTGGATTAACTGTCCAAATTATAGGATTAATTTAGAACTGGTGTATAGATTTTGCAAGTATTCTTTCACCTTGAAAGCTTCTTTGCCTGTCGGCTGGCAATAATATTTATAATCTTCAGCTATGTTCAGTATTCCCACAAAGTTGATAGAAAATTGGATTCTTTCTCAAAGATTACACAGTTTCTATTGCTTTATATACGGTATGCAGGCAAAATATTAATTTGATGCTATATATTTTATGGTATAGTGTTGGTATTCAACTGAGAAATTTAACCATCTGTTGATAGCTAAAATTTAAGTTTAGGAATCTTTAGGTTCTTCGTAAATTTAAGAATGCAAAAAAACAACTCAACTGTTGTCAATTCCATTCAAGGTAACACTCCAGCATCTGCAGTGTTTTTTATTGTCAATATACATGAACTGTTTAAATAAAATTTAACATTATAAGTATGAACCTCTAGAAAACTGAAAGTTTTGATATATATCAATATAATAAAACACAGTCTTTGTAGCGAGTGTTACTGTTGTAGGCAAGATCATGTCAAAAGCACACATTTCTCAGAACAAGACCAGATACTCTGTTTTATTACTACTGACAGAGGCATAGATCTCTTCCAGGAGACAATAAGATAGCTTTTCTTCCACAAAATTTTGCATGGCATCTTTGACATCCACCTGAAGGAACAGAAAGGCCTTGGTTTAATGTGTCATCTGAAAGAAGGCATCTACAATAGTGCACTGGAGCATCAGCCCATGTTTTGATATTGATTTTGCAGGGAATATTCAAAGGATTCTTGAGCTTTCGGTGTTTTTATTGTCTCTGAATAGGTATCAGATCATAATGAATTAAGTACATTCTGGTGCTAATGTATACTACAAACTTTCCTTGCAATTCTGACTGCTTGAAGTGGTCTGTAGAATGGAGAGTGGACAAATTAGAACATAGAAGAGTACAGCACAGGAACAGGCCCTTCGACCCATGATGTTGTGCCGAACCAATTACATTAGTAATAAAATGGCTAACTAAACTAATCCCTTCTACCTACACAATGTCCATATCCTACCATTTCCCTCACATCCATGTGCCTATCAAAGAGCTTCTTGAACGCCCCTATCGTATTTGTCTCCACCACCACCCCAGGCAGCATATTCCAGCACCCACCACACTCTGTGTAAAAAAAAAACTTGCCCCGCACATCTCCTTTGAACTTATCCCCTCTCACTTTAAATGCATACCCTCTGGTATTAGACATTTCAACCCTGGGGAAAAGATACTGGCTTTCTACTCTATCTATGCCTCTCATAATCTTATAAAACTCTATCAGATCTCCCCTCAGCCTCCACCATTCCAGAGAGAACAACCCAAGTTTGTCAAGCCTCTCGTTATAGCACATGCCCTCTAATCCAGGCAATATCTTGGTAAACCTCTTCTGCACCCTCTCCAAAGCCTCAACATCCTTCCTATAATGGGGTGACCAGAACTGAATGCAATACTCCAGATGCGGCCGAACTAAAGTTTTATAAAGCTGCAGTATAACTTCCTGACTCGAGCTCAATGCCTCGACTAATGAAGGCAAGCACGCCATACGCTTTCTTTACTGCCCTAGCCTGTGTAGCCACTTTCAGGGAGCTATGAACTTGGACCCCAAGATTCCTCTGCTCATCAACACTGTTAAGGGTCTTACCATCAACAAAGTACTGCCTCTTTACATTTGATCTCCCAAGGTACAACACTTCACATTTAGCTGGGTTGAACTCCATCTGCTATTTCTCCGCCCATATCTGCAACTGATCTATATCCCGCTGTATCCTTTGCCAGTCTTCTGCGCTATCCACAACACCACTAATCTTCGTATCATCTGCAAACTTACTAACCCACCCATGTATACTTTCATTAAAGTCATTTATATACATCACAAACAGCAGAGGTCCCAGTATGGATCCCTGAGGAATGCCACTAGTCACAGACCTCCAGCTAGAATAAGTCCCATCGACCACTACCCTGTCTTCTACGGGCAAGCCAGTTCTCAATCCAAACATCCAATTCACCATGAATCCCATGCACCTTAATCTTCTGGGTGAGCATCCCATGAGGGACTTTGTCAAACACCTTACTAAAATCCACGTAGACAACATCCACAGCTCTACCTTCATAGATCACCCTCATCAAAAAACTCAATCAAGTTAGTAAGGCATGACTTGCCCTGCACAAAGTCATGCTGACTGAACCTAATTAGGCTATGGTTCCTAAATCCTATCCTTAAGAATTCTCTCCAGAAACTTCCCTACCACTGACGTGAGACTCACCAGTCCAGAGTTACCAGGATTATCCTTGTTTCCCTTCTTGAATAATGGAGCAACATCAGCTACTCGCCAGTCCTCTGGGACCTCGCCCGTGGCTAGAGAGGACACAAAGCTATTGGTCAAGGCCCCAGCAATCTCATCTCTTGCCACTCTCAATAACGTGGGGGTATATCCCATCAGGCCCTGGGGACATCTACCTTAATGTTCTTTAAGAGACCCAACACTACCTTCTCCTTTATCTCAAAATACCCTAGCATATTAGCATGCTCCACACTGATCTCCCCATCCTCCACATCCTTCTCTTTGGTAAATACTGATGCAAAGTACTCATTAAAAAAAAATCCCAGAAAATACTGAAATACTCAGCAGGTCAGACAACATCTGTGGAGAGAGAAATAAAACTGATGTTCCAGATCAATGATCTTTGACAAAAAGGTTATCAATCAGAAGTGACAAGCTCTGATGAAAGATCATCAGCCTGAAATGTTAACTGTTTCACATTCCACAGTTGCTGCCTGTTCTGCTGAGTATTTCCAGCATTTTCTGTTAGTGAATTTTTCACTAAATTGAAATAAATGTATTTGAATTTAAATAAAACCTGTTTTGGCCAGAAGTAACTCAAACCTATTAAACATGGAAGTGGATTATTTTGAGTTTAATAGATAATTCCAGAATAATTAATCATTTTGTTCTAACTTTTTGCAGAGCATGGGTGCTCAATACTACTAGTCCTCATCTCCAGCATTAGAACAGACCATCTGCAATTTACTCCTTCTTGAAAAGTGGAAAAAAAGATTTCGTTCCATCCACTCAATAACAAGCTTTCACTAATTCTGAGATGCATAAGATACCAAGATCCAGGTATAATGCATTCAACATCCTCATATAGGTCCTCCCCATTTTGTGAACACCCGCACATCCAAGCGAGCATTTGGGAGACCAGCAGGATGAACTTGCCGGCTGCTGCAAGGCTGCAGGCATCTTTTGCCACATGGAAACTTGGTTCATGGCACATTTCTGACTTTTGAGCTGTTCGGGTTATGAACAGTTCTCAAGTACGGAACCCAGTCATACCTGGGGAGGACCTGTACACCTCTATGGATATAAAACTTGGGATGTTTGTGAACTGATGGTTGATATTGCATTAATTTTAGTAAGTGAGCATTTATTTTTTTAAATGTGTTTGTATTGCTAACTTCACATGTTTACACATATGTTTACACATGGCATGGATTAAGTTGCATATTGAATGGAGATCAGCTCATCGTGTCGCAGGTAGAAGCAAGTGATTTGTAGTCTGCATGGCAACAAGCTGCATCTTTTATGATTAATTAAAAATTGCCTTGCTCAAAGCTAGGCAGATACCACATCAGAATAGTGGTTTTATGCCATCTGCATCTATATGCATTATTCCCAGATTATTATGTGCAAAAATTCTTGTGGTCATAGGAATCTGCTTTGGCTCACCTGTGCTGCAGCAACCAGCAGTCAATTAAGCTATTGACCCAAATAGAGCTTTAATGGTGCAGTTTTAATTAGTGTGAATTTGGTAAATTAATCTGCCTTTGTAATTTAGATCCTGTGACCTGAAATTGAGACTAACAAATGTGCCCTACTGTGCTGTCCAGTTAGTAATATTGTGTAGAGATCATTCATTATCATATTGCTGCTTCTGTGGAATACTGTGTGCAAACTGGCTGCTGCATTCTCTACAATGATTACTCCAAAAGTACTTCATTGATTGTAATGTGAGCTGGAGGTCCAGAAGTGTGAAAGTCGTAATAGAACTGCAAGTCTTTTTATTTTACTGTGTTATTTAAAGACAACAGCAATCAGCTATCATTTGCAAACAACCGCTCTACTTAGTGATTTTCCTTACGATCCTCAGGCTTGCTCTGAAGGTGACTTTTTCCTCTTACCCTTTTATATCAGCTTATCCAATAACCCAGGACTCTTTTGACCCTGTTCCAGTCTCGAACCAATTGCATTCAATTATGCAGCTCCACTATGCTCATTCACAGTAGATTATACATTGAGGTTTAGGTTAATGAGTTTTATCTTTGTACAACGTGCATACTATCTAATACATTCTGGGTCCATTCCCCCCTCCCCCCCAAGCCACCACTGATGGAAATTCCATGTCAGGGGAAGGATCAGTTACGATTCTATGATTATTAATTCATGGACTCTGACACTTGCAGAACAGAGAGGCCATTCGGTTCATCAGGACTGTGCTGGCTTTTTAAAGGAATTGAGTTAGTCCCAATTCTATTTCTTTTAGTCCCTAAACCTGCAAATTCCTCATCTTCAGGTACAACTACATTTTAAAATTCTTTTTGGAATCAGCTTCTACCACTTTTCTATGTGGAGTGTTCAAAATTTGACAATTCTTGTTAGAAAAAAATCTCCTCATTTCACATCTAGATATTTTTCCTAAAAGATTGAATCTATAAATTATTAACTGGTTTTACTAATATTTCATGTCATCAAAGTTTGTTAATGCTCATGTCTATTTTAATCTTAAGAAACATTCAAAAATCAATCACATTTTTTGTTGCATGTAGATATTTATAATTGATCTCAAATAATAACCTTCAATTATTTCCTCTTTGAAATTACACTAGAAAATACATTTCCAAAAAGGCATCTTATTTTAGACATATAATGCTAGCATGCACTTTGGATCAAAAACTTTGTTTATTTAGGGGTAATGTTCTAAAATCTTTTATTTTCTGCAACATTATAATGAAAATTCCCATTTGAGCCTTTGTACAAGGTTTCATTAACCTATATAAACCAGTTTGCAATATACTTTGAGGCAACCAAGTTTTGAAGCTCTTCCCATTGTTGGAACTGAAGCAGAGAGATTGTGATTCACAACCACAATGACTTGGGCAATACTTGGCTGAGCAGCAGAGGTACAGGCTTATCTTAGGACAACTGGAAGCCTTCCTGTTTATAATATTCATTAAGTTTACATCTTGTGTACTCCTGTTATTTTTTTTTCCTATTTATAATTTCACATACCTACATCTAGAATGGGAACTGCTTCTGTAAACGTGTCATTCTGTAATTACACTCTGGCCAATGGAGTAAAATGCAGCTTCATAGTTGGCAGAAGGACATGACTACAAAGTTTCACTGGCAGCTCCAATATGCATAGGAATACAGGAATTTATAATAGAAAATGTAAACATGAAGCAAGTGCAGTCAGAAGTTACTTTTATAAATAGACACAAAAAACAATCAAAAACTGAAACTTAATGTGGCCAGAATATTATAAATTCATAATATGCATAACCTCAACCTTTCAGAATTTTGTTGTCCACACCTTGATATCTGTTGCTCTATTTCTGTTTCTATTTCTGGAACACCTTGAGGCACTCTTTGGAGTAAAGGCATTTTTAAACTGTGATCTGCTGTTATTTGCCATAGGTTCGTGGTGGTGGTGGAGGAAGGAGGGGGTGGTGGCAGGGGCAAGAGAAGGATTGCAGAGACTGGCATGCCCAGAAAACGCTGTCCTGTCCACAAGTTAACCAAAGGGTTTTTGAAGAAATCAAATAATTAACTGGATACTTACTAACAGAACATGTTCACACAAGTTTATAGCAATGGATTCTTTTAACAAATGTTCTGCAACAAATCAGGTGAAGAGGCCCAGCTCTGCACACATTAAAAAAAATTCATAGTACTAGTTATTTTCATCCAGAAGTGGACAAGCAGAAAGCCTGACCTTTGCTGCCTGCCATTCAGGTCACTACAGGGATCTTTTTCTGGGAACAGAATGCACACAGAGCTATCCAGAGACATTACGATTGCCCACACTACCATACTGTAAGGGACTTCCCATATTAAAATGAAAGATATCAAAAGGCAAGGAATGACATTGATGCAGGACCTCGATTTTCCCATAAAAGGCACAGGGGCAGTGCTGGTGAGGCTGGGAATCCCCAGGACAAAAAGGAACAACTGGTGACATCCTCACCCTGTTTACCCTGAAACACTTAGTGACTGGAAGTAGTGTTGTGGAGACTGCAGCTGAAGTCTCAAGATTAGAAATCAGCTTCCCCTCTCCCCCAGTCTCCGGGACACACCTGATGTTGCACTGGGCACCTGGTTCATCCTGGGTGGAGGACGGGTCTCTCATTGACTCCAACAGGGCAATTTCAAAGAGCTCCTTCAAAGAGCTGTTACAGGCCTGATGAGCTTTAAGATTTTTTGAAATACAATCACTGCCATGACCTTCCTCCCAGATTTTACTCTTACTACATATAGGTATGTGTACATGAACCGAGAGGTTCCCACACACAGCTGAGAGAGTAAAGGACAGTGGTTTTGAGAGTGGACAGGAAGATAATGTGTCCAGCTTCCTGACTTAGTGGAATGGGAAATATTTACCCTCAGAGATTAAAACATTGCCATCTAACTTTTTGGGATTTAGAACTTTAGAGTTTAATGGTCAGATTTCAAGAATAAGTTGAAGACAATTGGCAGATACTTTTTTTTTCTAATGTTTTCCCAGTTTAAGTTATTTAATTTTATTTTATACAATGTCTAGAGTAACAGGGCACAATGATCCACTGAGCCTTTGATGGTCTTGTATCTTCTTTTAAACAGTGGAACTTGTGGCCCTGCTCACAAAAAGCCCCATCCACAACTTGCCCTACTGCTGGCATCCTGAGAGGCATAAACCAAATTTGCCACAGAATCATATGAGGCCATTTAAAGAACCCTTGTTCCAAGCCCAAACACATTTATGGCTTTGTGCTTCTTAATTATGACATATGCAACGGTTGGACAATCACTGTCCACTGACTTCTTCATGACTTTCTGGCAAGAAAAATGTGAGAAACCAGGTGACAAAAACTATTGAATGGAGCTAGTGTGCATTTAGTAGCTGGCTCCAAGACAATCTTTAACTTCTCTGACTTTACTGTCCCCTCTTCAATCTACCCACTTAAAATGCTCTCCTGGACTATGGTGCAATGAACAGGATCACCCATCCTCTCAACAGTCTTTGTTCACATCCGTGCATGCATTCCTGTTAAATGTTGACACCATGATTATCATTTACACCTGACTTGGAGTCATATTTTTCAGTCACTATCCAAACCTACTTAACTCAATAGATGCAACTGCCTACTGCATCAAACTATTCAGTAACTTTCCTACTTGATGCATCAATAGTTATGCAGCTCAGACGATAGCTCTGAACCAATGTTTTCTATGATGCAAACACCCAAAACAGATGTGGTTTCTGTCAATCTCATCTCCACCAACACACGCATACTGCAAACTACAGCATGTCGTCTTCCTGCCATTCCTGCAGAATATTTGCTTTATTCAATTAGCTGTGTTTCCATTCATTTGATACTTAATTTTTCACTAATCAAAAGTTCATTGATCTGTAATTCTACACCTTTATGATTGTTGTATGCTTTTTAATTAAAAACTTGCACTAAATAATATTATTGCCTGAATCTTACAGGAACCAAAAATATTAGAAGCACAAAGCAGTACCTCTTCACCCTGCACCCAACACCCACATTCTGCTAAAGATCATCCCTTGCGACCACTGATTTTGATATTTTGTTTATTCTAATTTTGGATTGTTTTATCAACCAGTAAACAGAGAATCATATCAGCCTAAATGGATAATGAATTTCAGTATTCTGAAAACAACAAAGAAGCACCCCCCACCTCACTTAACACAAGAAAACATACAGAAAAGCCCATTAGATCTACTGTTTGTTCTTTTCAATAACCTGTACACAATTTGCACTCACAATGGCCCCCCTTACTTAAGAGGCCTTCATGGATAGTAAAGCAACACATATTAAACTTCCAAGAGAATAAATAATACCTGTAAAGAAAATTGTGTAAAATCTACTTTGCATAAATGTTAATGACTGCACTATGCTCAATGCAACCCAGGCAGGAGAACATCCAGTTGAACACATTTGATTTAAGTATCTATTGTGGTTAAATTCACAATCACATCCCTAAATCCAATGTGGATCAAGCTCCTTTTCAAAGGCTTATCACGAATATTAGTGACTTTTCCCTACATCTACTGTCTTGTTGGGAAACAAATACACTCTTCATAAAATTACCGATTAGATCTAGTCACTGTCATCGATGCTTTTCCCCCGCGGCTAAACTTCCAATGCCTAATCTATAATGGGCAACAGCAGAAAGATACACCTACCCTGTTAACATATGACATTTTAAACTTGGCCTGTCTAAAGCTGCACGAAGAGACAATACTAATTGGTTTAGAGTTCAGCCTTTTCCACAAAGACCAAGAAAACATAATGCTGTGTTGTTGAAGGAAAAATTACGATTGCCTTTCAGGAAAGGGTTACACCCAGTTACAGTTAATTTACAATTATGTAGCTATGTGATCTTGTGTTACAGCCAGACTAGAGAAATCAATAGACATTGCTTTCCTTTGCAAAAACATTGATTTTTTGTGCATTTTTAAATAATTTACATGTTTTAATCTAAAAGCAATTGTACACATTAAGCAAGCTCCAATTTGTTTTAGCAGATTAGGCTATTCGGAAAATCTGAAGATCATCCCTGCATATTGATTGTCAGTATTACTGGCACTGAAATATACATCAATACAGGAACATATATTTGATAACCTTGCCGACACTCAAGTCTTACTTATTCCATTACTCTAAAGAGAGAGGTCAGGCCAAGTCTTACATGAGATGCTAGTTTCTTTATGCACATCCACTGATCACAATAGACTCCTGTGTTATATTACATCATTGACTATGCAATTGATCTAAGATTAAAATGAAGTTAATTTCCTAATTCTTGAGTTGGGATTTACTTCATCCCGCAACTTGGGTATTGATGTCCCATTATTTCAGGTCAAATTTTGAGGGCTTAACTTTAGTTAACATCAAAACATCAATTACAGTGATGGAGGCTTGACTCAAAAAGGTGGCCTGGAATGAAGTGGTAGTGGGTAGGGGTCAGGAAAAGAGATTGAAAATGGATGTTCCATATTCAACGGGTGTGTAACTGAGGATGTATCCATAGTTGATGGAGAGATCCTAATCCAGAGGAACAATCACTGCAAAATCTAGTGACAAAAGTCCTAACTACTCACATGATTACAAATAATGAGGACTTCTATTTGAAAGAAATGTTTGACATATAATTTTCCTGTATTTGTACAAGTAATTGAAATTTCCAATAAACTGTTTTTTTTAAAAAAGAAAACAGGAATAGGTCAGGGGGACTTCTAAAGAGATAATAAAAATGAAAACCTTTGTTCTCAATAGCAGTACAGCTGTGAAACCATCAGCATCTGAGACATACCATATAAATTAAATGAATGCAAGCTGCATTACAAGTGACTGCACTTGCAACACCTGCTGTTGAGATGCACTGCTGTTTACCATCTGTGCAAACTGCATAATTATTTATGTAATAACTCCCCAACTAAATCAAGCATGATCTGAGCTACTGCTGATGCAAAACGAAGAATAATTATATATTAAACAAATATCATTGTGAATTATCACCTCACAAAATGGAAAAGAAGTAACTATATTCCTGATAGCAGGACTTAAATACATTTTTACTGAACTACTGCTTTGAAACTGGGTAATTGTCATAAATATGTAATTGTCTTCCGGGAATATTCAGGATGTGTAACAATGGAGAAAAAAGTAGCTGATCCAATGTATTTTTGCAAGATTTGTCAGTTTGTTTATTTTGCTGAATTTTGTCTCTTCTCCATTGTCAGCTGAGTGTGGCTGCCCTCAGCTGGTTCCACTCTTATCTATCAAGTCACAAGTTAGAGGACTCTCTTCCCACCTCCCCACCACTATGCCACATGGTTACTTCTAGAATTCCCCAGAAACCTTGGCTCCTCTGATTGCCTCTACAAGCTGGCTCTGAACCATATCCGCTGAAAATACATCAGGTATCAGATGTATCTGATGAAACCCATCTCTAGCTCACTATTACCTTGTTTGACCTATAGGCTATCCCTTTGCTGTCCGACAGCTTGTCAGACATTCAGTCTTGAAGAAATCAAATTTTACTTTGATAAGCACTGGGGTTTCTGAGCCATCTATTTCACAATCCTCTGTGTCATAGGCTGGACTAGACATACTGTAGCCTTGGCGTATTATTTACCTGGGATTGAGCATTTGATACTATATCTTTTCAATTATCAAGGACTATATGGCCACAGTCTGTAAGGAGTTTGTACGTTCTCCCCGTGTCTGCGTGGGTTTCCTCTGGGTGCTCCGGTTTCCTCCCACATTCCAAAGACGTACGGGTTAGGAAGTTGTGGGCATGCTATGTTGGCACTGGAAGCGTGACAACACTTGCAGGCTGCCCGCAGAACACTCTACACAACAAGATGCATTTCACTGTGTGTTTCAATGTACATGTGACGAATAAAGATATCTTATTCATCTTGCCCTCTGTAACATTATTGCCACTGCATAGATGTCAGTCCATCTGCTATTAACCATCTCATTCATGCTTGTGTTGCCTCCAATGTTCACCTGTAAGGCCTCTCAACTTCCACTTACTGGATTTGTTTTCTCTGGAGCAGAGGAGGCTGAAGGATGACATGATAGAGGTATCTAAAATTAAGAGGGAGATAGAAAGAGTAGATGGTAATCTGTTTCTCCCCATGTTGGGAGTGTCTAAGAGAACATAGTTTTAAAGTGAGAGATAGGAGGTTTTGAGGGGAATTTATTTTACAGAGAGGATGATTGGAGTCTTGAATGCACTGCATGAAGAGGTGATGGAGGCAGATACTCTCAACTTTTAAAAAGCATCTAGACAAGTACTTGAATTGTCAAGGCACAGAAGGCTATGGACCTAACATGGGTAAATGGAATTAGTGTGGGCAAGTGCCACAGGCAGTATGGACATGGCAGGCAGAGGGGCCTGTTTCAGTGCTGTACAACTATATGACTCTCTAAGTTTAAGCTCACGTAAAATTATCTGGCCACATTGCCCAAACCCTAACTTGCCAAGTCCCACTGAATCCTTTACTCACTGACCCATACTGACTTTGGGTACACCAACTAGATTTGGAATTCTCTCCTTAAACCTCTGCATCTCTCTCTCCTTTAAGATGGTCCTTAAACTCCATCTCTTTGACCATTTTAAAGTATTTGGCTCAGTATCAATACTCAGTATCAGTATGTATCAAGGTAAAACAATATGTAAAATTCACAATGCATCAGACCAATATTCAGCTTTAATGAATATGTATATTTTTGAGAATGTATAACAATGCCCACCAAACATCACATATACATACACCAGCATAACAGATATTTGCATTCAGATGGATGATATAGTAAAGTGATAGCAGGTCCCTGATTAACTAAATGCAGTCTCAAAGGTCGACAATTTCACAATCAACAGTATTCTTGATATTAAAAAGAATTGTATTTCTGTATTATAAGAATTGTTGTGCCGCAATAGAAAATAAAGCAGTCAAACTCTGATCAATTACTCTGAACTTTACATCTATGCAAAGGAAGAAACATATAAAAGCAAAATACTATGGTGTTTGGATGTTGCAGGCTAATTAAATGACAAAAAGACATATGATGCCAGGTAAAGGCAAGTACTGTAATAATTCACTACTTGATTACAACAAATTACTTTTTTAAACTGATGCTGCTTGACCAAGCAAGTATTCACAGTATTTTCAGCAGATATTCTACTGGTGCTCTACAACATTACTGAACAGACCAGTTAGTGACTGTAACTAGAAATTATGATAACATACAAACTGCTAGAAGTTACCACCCCTTACCACCTTTTAGAACGGTCCAATGGAAAATAATATCCTTTTCAACAGAAACTAACATTAAATGGGCCTACAGCCAAGATCTTAGATATAAATTGAACGCTAAAAACTACAAAACAAAACAATGTGATTCAAAGTACAGCAAGCTGCATCCAGAGGACTATTTAAACAGAAGAATGTGCTCCAGGGGAAATTCATCAAAAACAATTGGGATTAATACTTACAGAATGCTTCAAACTGTTTAATTCATTCCAACATGGACTAATCCCTTGACATTTCAACCACTTTCCTATTACAGTAGCACTTTTTTTTAAAAGATTATTCAGCCAAATGGCACCTGGCACTTTGTACACAAGTCACCTTTGTTTCAGGTTTAATGTAAATGCAAAATAAAAAGAGATTAAAGCATACAGTGGATCCTGCAAGAAAAATCATTCATTTCTCAGATCAATGCATTGTGGATGCCACTAGCCAATATTCTACCTTTAGGAAGGAAATCAGTCAAAGAATATTGAAACTCAATGACTCAGAAAAGAATAAATAATACATTTTACAGTTACAATACCCAATTAATATCACAACAATGCACAACATTGGTAAGATGTGTTCTCATGAGCTAGGAGACAGCATGTTATTAGTAAGCAAACACGTGTTTTTTTCCCTCCATAGGGTCTGAACATTGTGACACATCAGATATTGTGTCCTTAAATCCATTCTAACTTTTCCATCTCTGATATACTACACCACACTATGTGGCTTAGCTCTGAAGGGTGATAACATTGAAGCATTTGGGCAGGTGATGCTTAGTCATATTTAAGTTTAGTGCAATGTTCACTTCAGAAATTTTTTTGAAACAAGTAATAGTTATGAGATCATACCAATAACATCTTGTAGAGCACAAATTTTTCCAGGATAATAGAAAACTCTAACAAGGGCAGCACTGTCAGAGATTTATACTTCTCTGGAATAACAACCTAAAAACCCACAAGTGGATTAAGCCTGGTATTTGTACAGAAACAGTGACAGTGCAGGAAAAGTATTAGATCCGCTCCTTTTAAGTTCCTGTACATCACCTAGTACTTGTTGAATTAAAAATTGTAGCCAATTTATTCCTTGTTCTCCTAAAATAGTTAATAAATCACATACTGGAGATACACAAAATTGACAAGGATTCATCTTAAACCACAGGCACCACTGTTGAGGTTGATATTTATTGCCCATTTCCATGACGTGCTGGTGGATGACTTTCTCAAATCATGCAAGATGAAAAACTGCTTCAGATGGTAACAAATGGCTAACCACATTAGCATGAAGTCACATTTAGGCCAGATCAGGCAAGGTTATTCTTCTTACTGGGATTAAACAGTTGGCTGCATTGTCACTTACACTGATACCAACTTTTATTTCCAGATATTTTTAAAATGAATATTTAAAGAAAATAACGTTCAAATTCTAAATCTGCTTAATTATTTCTCCAGATTATTAATGCAGGCTATAGATTACTAACTCAAATAACATAAACATTACATTGTCATGTGTGTACCATTTCCTGGGAGTTACCTCTTAGGCCATGCTGGTTTTAATGAAGAATAGTGTCAATGCAGCTGGAATTTTCTTGGAGTAAACAATGTCACATGGAAACATCTTTTAACCAAAATTAGCTTTCTTTTCACTCAAAAGACATTCCAATTATAAAATGTCAGCATTCCTGTTCATTGTAGAGAACGTTTTATATAATTATAAAAGTCCATCTTCTTCATTGAAAGGTCTAAAATAACCATAGAATTGCTATAAGCAATCTGCCATTATTATTGGAATTCCATCTAACAGCAGCATTTACAGAAGAGGCAGTTATAATAGTCAATAAACAGCTTTTTGTTGGTTCAATCTACTGCTGTAGACAAGCTGAATAATTTAGATGATATTATACATTAAAATACAATTCAGAGTACAGATTTCATTCACTCCCTGCCACATTCTCATAATGTTGAATGCCTTAAATTTTGTAAGTGATTATGATAGGAATACCAGTGGTTTATCTACCAGAACACCAGATGTTGCAAGACCCTTCTTTTAACTTTTACTGTAGCAGAACCAGTTTTTCTGGGGCTTTCAATAGACTAATAAACCAATCATCTGTTCCAATGAAGTGCTCAGACATGATTATCACTAGGATTTATAATACAATTCTTCATTGATAAAACAACAATGCAATTTGCTATGATTTCGTCCTTAAGTTCAACATTACTTGCGCTAATTTAGCTTAGGAATAAGAGAAGGCTAGTCAGTGAATTTCTGGTATATTTAATGCGGGTTATTATTGCTCTTTCTTGCAGGCTTTGGAACCAGTTATTTCTGGCTTGCATAATAAGAAATTAAATTAAGATAACTGCTAAGAGTTTGTCTATAATTGGATTGTTTAAACTGGGCAAAACTGAATTAGCTGCTCTCTACCATGAGGGATATATTTATCCATTCAAGCAAAGTAATATTCAATAAAAAGAGACATAATTTAAACAGTGTCGCTACATCAACTTGTAACCCTGGGGTCAAATGTTGACCTAAATCTTGCTCAACTGACTGTGAGAGCCCAAGAACTCAGTCTTTTTTTTAAGGTTTAGAATGTCTTTTTTGCATGTTTGAACCATTTATGTTTTGTGTTCCAGAGATCTGAAAAGGAATTTTTTTTTAAAAATCAGTACTGATAGATAAATCCTAATTTCAAAGTCTGGTACTACAGTTAACTTGAAATGAATATTGATTAATACAAACCAGGATTTCAATGGTATCCCAAGATTCTATGGTGCATATCTATACAGTCCAAGTTTGGCTGTCCATTATGAGTTCCTCAGATAAAATTCCGATATTCTTATGGGGAAGGTTGATGGCCTTTCTATAAACCACATAGAAATTTCTGTAATAGTCTTATTTTTATAAGCAAATTAATTTTATTGGCAAAGGCAGGGATCAAGATTCTTAGTGAGGCATGTATTGGATCAGTGCACTCTAATCCTTAGTCAGCAGTTCTGTGGGAGCTGCTGGCAAAATGCATGCATGGGTCAACTCATTTCCAACTTTTGTGCCTGACCACTGAAATTCTGAAGACAGACAAACTGGATTTCCAATGCTGCTACATCAGAGATGACCTCATTCAGGGTAGGCAAGTAGTTTGTTTATTTTTCTTTATTTCATTTTAAAAGATTTTTTTTCAGATATTTATTAGTCACATGTACATCGAAACACACAGTGAAGTGCATCTTTTTGTGTTACTGAGAATGTGCTGGGGGCAGCCCACATTTGTCACCACTCTTCCGGCATCAACATAACATGCCCACAACTCCTAACCCGTACGTCTTTGGAATATGGGAGGAAACCGGCACATCCGGAGGAAACCCATGCAGACACGGGGAGAACGTACAAACTCCTTACAGACAGTGGTGGAATTGAACCTGGGTCGCTGGCGCTGTAATAGTGTTACGCTAACCGCTACACTACCATGCTGCCTTAATACCTTAAGCTAATGGTAATTAAAGTAATTTCATTGGTTTTAAAATTTTCTTTTACTGATTTTTAAAAATTATTTAAATCTATTTGAACTTTTCAAATGTCTTCGATTATCAGAGGCATTTAAAAACCATTAAAAAGGCAGCTCTGCCACATGGGATGGACCTAGAATCCAAAGTTTCATGTTAATTGATTTCACAGAACTGCAAAAAGTGTGAGGGGGAGTGAGGATGCAGAGAACAAATGTGGGTGGCATTTTCAGACAAGATTTACATAGAAGATATGAATTTAAACTTTATGTATGTTCTGGAGCTCAGTTTGCATCTGTAATATGAAAATACAAGAACTTGTTAGTAAAATGCTATTATACAATAGGCGATAGGAAAGCAGCAGAAATGTATCGTTGAATATCAAATTCCAACCAAAGCAGAGATAAAATTACTTTTTTTGTTAAATTATCAGCAAACTGCAGAGCTTGTTGACAAATCTTTACATTCATTTCATCCAGTAGCACATGGGCTTTCAAAAGAAAGCCCCCTCAAAACCAATCACAGTTGTAATCTGATATGCAATCATGCACTCCACCACCCTTGCTTACTTTTTCTCCATGGTGGTTCTAGTGATACCATTTGTAGGCATAGGATCAGCTGACTAGTGGGGTTGATAATGTTCATCATACCTCTGCACACTTTGTGGTTTAACTTTGGGAAGAACAAAGGTATGCTCTTCTGGACCATGACCAACACCCTCCCTTGTCTCAGCAGCTGTCTTGCAATGAACCAGTCTGATGGTGATCTTTGATCTGGCTTGAACTTCAAATCACCTATCCTATCCATCACTGGTGACCATATCTGCAACACCGTTTTTGATACATGCATCTACTTTCAAGGTGAAGTTGCTAGCTTCCTATTCCCCTTGCCCAAAACTCTCCCAACACACTGTTCTGCACTAGTTCCCCTTCATCCCCTTCTTACTGATTTGTACTGTTCCCCAGTCAAACACAGTCAATTACTGATGCATAGCATGGTCAAAGGTCAAAGACTGTGAATTAAAATGGGGTGTGGCTTGCAGTGATCTCAGGAGATCTAATATTGAAACAGAGACTGGGATTCAACAAAATTAATGCCAAGCAAAATAAAAAATTTGAAAATAATGACTCCAAAGAGTATTAAATCCCAGGAATGAAATGTTTCCATCCCAAGATTTTAAAACGAAATGGGTAAGAGGCTCTAAGCATAATCTTTCAATGTTCTCTGGATTCAGGAATGGTTTCAGCTGCTTAAGAGAGATGAAAAGGAGAAAACAGGGAATTAAAGGTTGGTTAGTCTCACATCTGTTGATGAGGAAATTATCAGAGTGTATCATTATAGAAAAGAGAGAACACACCTTGAAATTTTTCAACTGATTGGCCCGAGCCATTATAGAGTGGCTATGGCTGACAAACTTGTCTGAGTGTTTTGAAAAGGTGTCTAAAATAGTGGACAGCAAAATGGCTACATTATCTATATAGACTTTCAAAAGACATTAAATAAAATCCATTTCATAAAAATGTTGGAAAATTATGCAATTTCTTGTGCAGGATCCGAATGGGTGTTAGCTCTGAATACAACTATGTTAGCACACCAAAAATATGATGAAATCCAATTTAGTATTGGTGAAAAGTTGGAAGTAATGGAGATCCAAAGAGGATCCAATGGTTAAAATGTCATGGAAAGAAACAGGAAAAATTGAAATAGCTAACAGAATGGGACTAGAAAAAAGAGATTGAGTGTGTCTCCAACCACCACAATACATATTGGTCTTGAGGAAAATGTAGATGTGCCAACATAACATTTGAACGCCAAGGGTTAAGTTACAATGAGAGATTACACAAACTAAGGTTGTGTTCTTTGGAATTTAGAAGCTTGAAGGGTCACATGATTGAAGGTTTCAAGATATTAAGAGACTCTAATGGTTAGGGAGAAACTATTTCTGGTGGTTAAGAAATCTAGGACAAGGGAACTGTCAAAAAGTAGAGCAAGGCTTTTCCAGGAGTGAGGTTAGAGGGGAAAAAAAAGCTACAATTAACAGGTTTGATTCTCCTCTGCATAGAATGATCAATGCCAAATTGTTTGCTAATTTTAAATGTGAAAATAATGGACTTTTGAAAACCAAAAGGTAATAAGGAATATGAGGAAAAGATGGCTTTAATAGAGTAAGGTCACAGGTAAACGATGACATAACTGAACTATGGACCAGTTTTAAGGTGTTAAGTAGGGCCCCTCCTCTTCCTCTGTTCCAAATTATCCCTCTTTCATTTATAAATTTATCTATTGCCTGACGAGTTGAACTTTTTCTAGTTAGCACATTTCTGCCTTGAATTTACGTTGCATCATCCCTCACTAACGTTGGCCATATTAGCAAAACCCTTGAATTCCTTTCACAACGTCTCCACCCGTCTCATTATTCTTATAAATCTAAATTGCTTCACTCTCATCGAATCAGTTCTTCTGGATTGACATCCATTTTAATAACAGCTTTGTCCTTAAGAATGGCATCAGAATCTAATGCAATCTATTGTAAAGTTTTATAATTGGTACCAATATGCTAGCATGCTTGTCGAATGCAAAGCATTCCGATTATGTATCTCAGCAACCAAAGACACATTGAACTGATCACTGGAAAAATTGTCCCAAATACTTTGCTGCCATAACTTGTTCCTTTTGAATAAGTCATTCCTCTTCCATGCAAAGCAAGATCTCAAGACCTGATCACCCCTGGTGCTGGTGATGTATGTGCTCATTTATTCCCAGCCTCTCCATTTCCACTGCATGGAGTTCCACTTTCCAGCTGGTCCATTCTTTTTGCATTATTTATTTCCTGCCAACCTTTTCATGCTGTGTTTATATCCTCCCACTTGCACCATCTGCATTATTCACTAATTTCCAGTTGGGCCCAATATAATAGCTGCCCTAAAACACCAAAAAAATTCACGATGCACAATGTTTTCTGACTGTATATGCATCAAATAATACCCTATTAGTAAAGACCAGATCTAAGACCTTACTGTGACCAACACCTCAAAAGATCTCGAGCATATTTCAAATCATTCTTAAGTGGTTTATTATAATGAAGAACACTGTTACCAGCAAGATTGCAACAATCAATCACAACTAAAGGAACAAAGTCTTTTTGTGATTGATTAAATCCTAACCCAAGTGCTTATTCATACTAGTCTCAAATAGTGTCAAGCTCTTCATCTGGCACACAGTATTTCAGCAATAGTGAAGTTTACTTCAGCTGGACATTGCTCTAATCTTATAAAACCAGTAATCTCCTTCTGTGTGTACAAATGTTCTGGACTGGTACTTGCTTTTTATCTTCCTATTGCTATTTGCATTTTTGACGGCTACACCATTGGGAATACACACCTGTAAATCACGTGTTAAAACTAATATTGTCATTATGATTGCAATAGTTTATTCTAATAATATCAGATTAATTTATTTGTAATTCACGGCATAGTCTTAATGAAGAAAGTATGCTACTGTGAAAGTTATCCACAAGAAGAGAGTCCTGTTCTCATTCATATTTGACTGGCCCGAGATAAATTTCCCTCTTCTCCCCATGTACCACTCTAACAAATCACATTTTTTTTTGCCAGAAACCAAATACCCACGTCAGGATTTTAAATATTAAAATAATTGTTTCAATGTGCATTATCCTTTCTATGGACTTTACTAGTAAACTATTTTGACAGCAGTTTCTGATATTGTTCCACCAAAAGAAATCTATTCAATATATATTAGAGACATGGTCATAGCAAAAGGTGTCTTTTTTTCATATTAGTAGCAAGCTTTTTCTATTTCTTGAATAATACATGAAAGCTCCTGCAAAACTGCTAAACCCCTGAATTTGAATTATGTTATTCATCACACTCATAATCTTGCTTTGTGACTACCACAGGGTATTAAAGTCTGCGGACCTCAATAACGATAGACAGAACGTGCCATTTTCCTCTCTAGAACAGACCCTACTTACACACAGGCATCAACACACAGGTGGATTTATTTGTCAATACTGTAACACACATTTTGCTTATTATCCTTGGACTGAAATATATCCCAGGGCACATCTGCTAATAACAGTCTTGAATTTTGAAGTAAAATTTCTGAATATTTTTGCCCTTCTCCATAACTGGTATCTTGTGGCAATCTACATTGCAGATGTATAATTAATTCAATGGATTTGCAGAAAACAAATTTCTGCACATCTTTAACAAAAAATAGTTATTAAAGCAAGTCAGTTTGCAGAGGATGACATCAACCCTACCTAGAATTTATTACGTACATTACTCAGCCAAAAGTCAATTGGAAGTCAAAACTGCTGGCTCCAAAACAGGCAAAGGTTCTTACACCCCCTACCAAAATGTTGAATTTGTGCCATCTGGTGCTAAATAAGACAATTAACTTTCCTGTGGCACCCTTCATGCAGCACACTGGTAAAGTTATAATTGACTTTATATATAATCTGAGCTATTACACATGACCAGAAGTCAATGAACTTCTGAACCTTAACAGACTAACACAGAAGACATTTATTACCACATATTTGCAACCATCAAGTAAACAAACTTAGTTAAACAACGCCCGATCTATTACAAGAGGTCATACACGTAGGGGTTTCCAGCTTATAAATGTGAACATTCACTATCATGAAAAACGACATTGTAATAATAAGTCTAGCTGAGTAATGTACATAATAAATTCCAGGCAGGATTGATGTCATCCTCTACAAACTGAATTGCTTTAACAACTATTCTTTCAAAGATATACAGCAATTTATTTTCTGCAAATCCATTCAATTAATTATACATTTGCAATTCAAATTGCCACAAGACACCAGTTGTGGACATCATGGAGCTAGGTAAAGTTTTCCTGAAATTTTACTTCAAAATTTAAGAAACTATATTATTATAGGAGATGGGCCCAGAATTTCCTGGCAGCAGCAAGCCTGGTGCTCACACCTCACACAAAAAGTCTGCACTTTCCCTGAATGGATCCTCTGGCAAGAATATCCTTGAAGAAACCAGCTCAGTGGTGGAGTCCTGCACATGGCAGGATCTTCTGGACATAAATCCCATCACATGACAGGGTCCTGTCCATTGAAGTTCTTAGGCAATAAGGACCCGGGCTAGCTGTCAAAAATTTCAAAAAGCTTGCCAGAAACATTCAAAAACAAGATATTAAAATTTTAAAATAAAAGCTTTTTATTAAAAAAAGGAATAAAGACGTTTTAATAAACTCAATTAGCTTAAAAAATACCTAGATGCCCCGTAGATGTTCTTCTCCATTGAAATGAATGGAGTTGCTGTTGACCTAGCACATACTTAATTCTTCATAGAACAAGTTAATTGTCTTATTCAGCACCAGATGGCACATATTCAACATCAGTGCTGGGAATTTTCAGGAAGTCCATGTTCCACTGCTAGACTCTGTGATGAGTTCCATAGCACAGCATAATCATCAAAACCCTTGCAAACACCTATCAGGAAAATCAGAACTTGCTTGTTCACACAGGAGTCCAGAACTTCTTGAAACGTATGCAGAATCAACAGTTTTTCCTCAACACAAAGTACTGGAAGTAGATCCATCACATGCATCAGGAAAACAATGCTAATTTTTGAGTTAGTCTTTAAGAATCCCTGCTGGAATCTTTCAAATCTAGTTGGGGACACCAGAAATGTACACAGATTGGTGAAATGTGATCTAATATTTCCTTCCTTATGGATCTGCACTGATTTTGGTGGTGTCAGGTCTCAGGGTTTTCTGAATCCTGGTGGCCAGTAGTGCAAATCACTTCTTGTTTAATACTTTTCACCATGTTTTATCAACACTTGGATTCAGCAGCACAGTATAATTCATGCAAATTGGCCCTAAAATCACAGCCAAACATTCTACAGTAAAATCCAAAAAGGAGCAGACATATGGAACTCTCAATCCCAGAATGGCTGCAAAGGCTGGATCAACTGAAGCTATCAAGACTAAGGTTGATAGATCTTTGTTGGATAAAGATGTGAAAGAACAAAGAGCAAATGTGGATGAATAGAAGTACAGAACAGTCATGGAGTGAAACAAATTTCAGATTTCAAGGAATGAATGTCCTTCTCCTGTTCCCTTGTTCCTACTGTACAATATCTGGTTAAGTGTATTTTTCTTTGTGTGTGTTCATGGTCTCATAAAAAGAAAAAAGACCCACATTGAAAAATGCCTTTCATGACCTCAGTATATCTCAAAGGGCCTCACAGCCAATGAAGGACTAGTGTACCATGGTCATTGTTCTACAAGAGCTAACAGCAGAAAATTTTATTCACAGCAAATTCTCACAATTAACAACTTAATAATGACAAGATAATTGTTTTTAAGTGAGGTTTGTTAAAAGATATATACTGACAAGGACATTTGGCAGAACTTGCCTGCTCTTCTTTTAAAGAGCAGCATCAGATCTTTTACATTCACTGAAGAGAGCAAGCACAATCTTGGTTTGACATCTCACCCAAAAACAGTGTGGCACTAACTTAGCTCGAGGTCAGACTTAAACCCACAAACATTAGACTCTGGAAGCAAGAGTGCTGCCAGATAAGCCATTGGTAGCACAGCACTTATTGTATACAATATATTTCTTCTGTCCATTTAATATAATGCATACTGCAAGTTACTCTAGAGGACTAAGAATTGATTGGTACTATCCAATGCAAGTGTTTCACAGGTGAGCATATCAACATTAAAAAATTAAAAAGATGTATTGTGTCTTTTCTTATTTTACAAGAACTTGTATTAATATAGTGACTCAAATGAAGAAATAATATCCGTCCTTTTCTGAAAAGTCTTCTTCCACCTCTGAAATACCGGAACATCATAGAAAGGTACAGATCAGAAAGAGTACATTCGACCCAATTCCGTGCCAACTATCAACACCGAACATCCACTGAAAGCAGGTCTCACTAAATTTATTTCATATTATTGGGCCCAGCAGCCACCTTAACCCAAGTTACTAAATTGAATATATTATTGCTTTGGTTTATATCTTGCAGGCTGGGACTATTGCAAGGTGAACTTGCAGCACCAAATCTAGTCAAAGAACCAGCAGCAGTGGCAACAGCAGCCTGGACCAGCAGCAAAGTGATCAGTAAATGATAGACAGTGATTTCCCAGACAAATGCTACTCCACCAACTAACTCATTTTCTGTCCTCCCCCAGCCCAGTACTTGAAAATGTATTCATCCAAATATGCCTGATGACACCCTGCCTAGCAGGCATGGTTAGTGTGCATAATTTGACATTCCCTTTGAAAGAGCACATGACAAAATTTATAGTGTTCTTTTCTGGCTGTAATTAAGGTTGAGATTAGCAGGCATTGAGATTCTCACCAGAGGTATAACGCACAATGCATTGAACAGAGTAAAGATATCAATAAGTGAAGTGCAGAGAAAATTTACACAGATGTTGCTAGGACTTGACGACCTGAGTTACAGGGATAGGTTGAATAGGTTAGGACTTTATTCCCTGGGGCGCAGGAGAATGAGGGGAGATCTCATAGAGGTATACAAAATCATGAGGGGTATAGATAGAGTGAATGCATGCAGGCTTTTTCCTCTCAGGTTGGGTGAGACTGGAACTAGAGGTCATAAATATTTCATCTTTCACCCTAAACTTAAGGGGAATCTGAGGGGGAACTACTTGGCTCAGAGGGTGGTGTGAGGGTGGAATGAGCTGCCAGTGGAAGTGGTAGATGCGGATTCAGTTGTAACATTTAAGAGAAGTTCGGATAGGTACATGAATGAGCGAGGCCTGGAGGGCTATAGTCCGGGTGCAGGTAGATGGGACGAGGCAGAAAACCAGCTGGCATGGACTAGATGGGCCGAAGGGCCTGTTTCTGTGCTGTAGTGCTTCTATGACTATGTTCAGCAATCTTACCCCTCTCTCTCCCCATCAATTAAAAGCAGAAAATATTCACTCAAACAATAATTACCCTCAAAACATTCGAAGAGATAAATTTCATTTATAAATTGAGTGAAATTGTAAACTCACATGCATCATATGTCGTGACCCAATTTAATCAATGACTATAGAATTTTTATAGAACATTTAAATAATACATTTTCAATAATTTGCAATTACTTATCTAATTGACAAAATTAAAACATTCATTTGATGATAACAGCACTACATCCAATCCAAAAAAAAATCCTGAGATGCAATAAAATTCATAAGGACAATGTTATTAACAATTCAGTTGATCAGTTCCCTTGTTCTCCAATTTCATCATGAAATTATTACTTAAAAGACTCAGAGCTGCATCCAAAGTTAGTTAATATCTCACACCAGCATATCTATTTATTCAATATTATCATTAGTTTTCAAAACATTGAGGGATTCTTCTGGTACTTAATTATTTTGCTAGTTCCTATGTACACTCTCTTAAGGAATCTAGAGCAATAATTGTGAAATTATTTTTTTCCAATTCTTAGTCAATGTTTAAGCTAAAAACATACAGTAGCTAATGTATCGTTCAAGGACCCATACAAAATCAATAAATTATCAACTATCGGACAGCCTGCACAGTGGTCTGAATTTATTTATTTTTATTCCTAGTCTTACCACTCAGCAACTCGTCAGCAAATAACTGGTCCATGTTCAAAATGACTGAAAAGCAGAAGCCCAAGCTATGGTTTAGAACAGACTATTGTTGTTATGAGGGGTCATAAATCTGAAATGTTTCCTTCTTCACAGATGCTTCCTGACCTGTGCGTATTTACAGCATTTTCTGTTTCTAGTACCATAAGCATCAGTGGGGATAAAACAATCACAGAACAAAGTTAACTCCCTTTTCAAAGCCAAGCTTACAAAAACATGCTCAAAGATAATCATACACTTAGCAAGAACATTTATGCATTCATGATAGGCATTGCAGTATTTTGTCATTCTTAAAAACACAGATATGCAGATATCCAAAAAGGTAATTGGAGAAAAACACTGTTGTCTGAACTAATTTGCCCCCTGGCTATATCTCTATAAAAACAAGACACACAAACTTTTGCTTCATTTCCCCTTCGACCACAGCAGATTGTGCGTACTTAAATATATAATCCATCAACAATCCATCCATAACCATATGCGTACTCCGGTACACTTAGTTCATTACATGAAACTTCATAGAAAATAAGGTAATGGGGACACGACCCCAGAGACAGTGGGGATGTTAGAGAATAAAAGGGATGATCAAATCCTCTCTAGAGCTAAGTACTGAAAGGTGCCAAGACAATTGGAGCAAATGAGAATTTAGGGAAGATTATAGCAGCTGAAGATGGGGAGGGTGTAAAGATAGTGAAATGTAAAAGGAAGTACAGAATGGAAATGTTCAAAACACAAAGGCATAGAATAAAGCTGGAGTTGGGTGCAGCAAAAATTGGTACATGGTCTTTAAGGTAAGGAAGGAATAAAAAGATTTAAATTTCATGCAACAGCTGCTGCAACCTGGAGCAAAGATACAAATTGCTGATGGAACTCAGTGAGTCAGACAGCATCTGCGGAGGCAGAAGGAGTGCACTTGCAATCGTGATGCAGGGTCTGCCTCCTGCTTCCACACAGATGCTAGCCTAATCCACTGAATTCCTCCAGCAATCTGTTATTTGTTTCAAATTCATGTGCTGAGGAACAGAGATCTCAGCAAGAAAAAGAGTGGAGACCCAGAATGGACAGAACTTGCTTGAAACTTACTGCAACATTTGGGTCTCTTTAATTACAATGCTATGGCATTAATATGCACAAATAATCTTCTCCAATGAAAATATGCGGAGAGATCTTGACAAGTGCAAATATTATGGTTTAATTTGTTGAATGCATAAGCTAACAGGACCCTCCCCACCGTAACTGTATGATGAAATAGAGACCACATTTCTAAAAATATTATCTATTGACCATTAAGACTACTTGTTAAATCCATAAGACAAAACAATTTAAAGATAAAATCTAAAACTATTTAAACACAGAAGTCACTTTGGTTCTAAATTTTACAAATCAGAATTTACTTATGTGAAGTATGTTCAAAAACATCCAACATGAAAAAAGTTAGCCGCTTCTGTAATGATTAGCACAAAAATCAGTACTGCAAATAGTATTGAGTGCACAGAGCTGAAGTACTGCCAGAGCACCAATGAAAATAGGACAACACTAGTTGTCCCACTTTCAGTTAAATGTGGGACACTTAACTCAGACATTGTATAAACCTCAACTGAACAAACTGATCAAATATTTACTGCATTTGGTCCCATTTAGTATATAGAACTGTCACTAAACATTGAAAACTGTCTTCTCTTGGACAAGTTGTTGGTAAATACTAAATGTCGGCAAACATTTAAGAATCACAGACACTATCATCCACGCTTTCTGATCTCAGAATTGGGGAGAGCATGTGGTATACTGATTGCAGTGAACTGATCTAGGCAAACTGAAACTTAAAGACAAACAACAAAATGTGTTTACATAATATGTAACACATGACTTACTTTTAAAATTAAAACTGAAGTATGACACAAGCAAGAATAGTTTACAGAACTACATTTGCATCGAGGAGAGCCAGTAAGGCATTGTGCAACATATACGTAATGCTACTGCCTCACAGTTCTGGTAATCTGGGTTGGTTTCCGATCTCAGGTGCTGTCTGTGTGGAGTTTGCACATTTTCCCTGTGACAGCATGGATTTTCCCTGGGTGCCCTGGCTTACTCCCACATCCCAAACATGTGCTGGTTAGCAGGTTAATTGGCTACTGCAAGTTGCTCCTTGTGTAGGGGCTGGCAGGCGAATCTGAGGAGTTGATGGACACATGGGAGAGAATAGTTAATATGAAAGTAAGCAGGGGGAAGGGAACTCTTGGGAATGATCTGACAAATGGCATGAACTTGATGGGTGAATGGCCTCCTTGTATGTCATGAGAAAATATAAGAAAGGCATCCATGCAGGGTAGATTAGAAGGATCATTCATGTATTTCTGAATGTTCCATTACTTCATAAAATACCATTTAATTTGTTTGGATTGAAATACATAAAACTAAATCTTAAATGCAGAATGGCATAATTGACTCCATACACAAAATTATGGTGCTTCTAATATTTGTACAAGATTTCTAGTATCAAAGATTTTTATAGATGGGATTTTACAGTACAGAAAATGAATAGTCAAATCAGTTACTTTTCCCCACTGATGATCATGTACAACAAACTGACTAACCACCATCTGTACTGCAAGTTTCTGGGGAATCAGGGGAATGGGACGAAGTTGATTTGTTCTGCATCTGGAAGAAATCAAACTCATCCCATTTCCCCCACTTCTTCTGTCTGCCCATTTTTTTCTTTAGTATGTAATCTCTTTTGCCAGTTACTGTGATAAAAGGTGCTTCCCGGTTGTTTGTAAAATGGCATTTAATTACCTAATAACTGCCTATATAATAAAGCACCAAACATCTCACATTAGTTGAAAAACTTACATTTATGTTTGGCAGTTTCTGTGTCATCAACCTGCAAAAAGTGATTTTTAAACCACTGTCATTTCAACCTACTTCCAAGTGGGCTCACAGTCTGGGGCTAGAGGAAAACTCAGGCCCATCCAACCCTGCCAAAAAGGGAAGAACAGGCTATCCAAACCTGGCATAAACAGGCTCAAAGTCTTCTGACACTGGTTCAATGGGAACTGCACCCCATCTATCCCTGACACAGAGAAATGCAGCCCATTCCAAACCCTGTGCAAATGGGAACTGTGGCAAATGATTAATAAGTAATATTTTGACTTTAGCTAAAGAAATCTAATTTCAATTCTGGCTATCAACAATCAAATAAAGACTAAAGATGCAGGGTGAAGTTGGAATGTTGTTAAGTGGGAATTACTGAACAGGGAAATTATTCCAGATTCCTGCACCTGCATTCTCTGGCTGCAGTTTCACTGGTCCAGAGTCAGCACACTGGAGTGCAAGCTCTAGACCCAAAGAAATATTGGGGGGTGGGGGTGGAGGAGTGATGTTTGTGAAATTTCTGGATCGCTTTATCTCAAACACAGTCAATCTCCAAAAGAAAGTACAAATTCTTGAAGGGAAGCTTCAGAAAACATTTTAGTCAAATAGTCCTATTAATATTAAATCATGCATCCACATCTACAGCCAACTTGAATTTTGAGTTTATCCACTGGCGTCATTAGTGCAGCACAGTTGATCTGTGGAGCAGTAGCTTAGCTGTAAACCTTCCATTAAAGTGTTTAATCCTAACATCAAGTTCTACAGTAAAGAAAACAAAATTGGTACAGGGTGTAATGTTGACAATATTCCATTACTACATACCATGAAAGGAATCACTGAAACTAGTAAAATTCATCAATTCATTGTTTGTACATTATGAATATTTGTGGTTGAAAAATTCTAACATCACTTTGTTTTATCATACAGTGAAATGTATTCTTTAAAATCATTTTATTGAGGAATTGCATCAAGGGTTGCATTATTGAAAACAAAAAGGGCACCACTTACTACTTACCCTCAAGGTTTCTATCACCAGATCTCTGGCTTCCAGTTCCCCCTCAAGGATGCTAAGAAGAGTCAGTAGTTCTGGTTTACTGAGATTGTCCATGTCAAATTCAGATTTCTGTAACACAGAAACAAATGTGCATATATTATCAAACGCATGTCAAGTTTGAAAGGACAAAGACTCACACAAATAAAACACTCAAAGTAGAAGACCCATAAACGACCTTGTATCATTGTGTGCAGTAAATGTATGTTTTAAATACACTTAAAACGATTATTTAAGATAAACATATTTAATATTTTTACCCAGTCCTAAACCAGTAAGGTAGTTGAAAAGCTATTAATCACAATTAAACCTCAATTATAATACAATGTACAGTCAAATGTTATTTGGGCGAATATAATCTTCGATGTGATCGGGCTTTGGCTTATTGAACTGACACAAGATAGATGGCAGAGGCACTGGCTCCAATTTCAGCTGCATGAAAGCAATCCTCCGGGTTTTTGTTTCAGGGGAAACGGTCGCGGCCCGCAAAATCTGGGTGTGTGGGTGGATTTAACCAAAAAATGTACCAAGTTAATTTCTAAATTCGAAAAAAAATGCCACTTTCTACCTTGAGGAGGGAAGAGGTTTGGGGGGGGGGGGGGGGAGGAGGGAAACACAGCGGGAATTTCAGCAACTGCACTGAAGGTTGACACAACCCCAAATCTTAATCTAATGCAAACAGAATCACGAATACAATCGGAGCGAAGGGAACGACAGGAAATTAATAAGCAAATAAAGAGTATTTTAAAAAATAACGGAAAAATTTGAGGGGAGACCGAAAGAAGATTATTTTTTTTAAAAAAAGCCCCCGGGCTGGTAGCAGGAACTTCCATAGGGAATGGATACATTGCGTCCAGTGAATGAGTAGCAACATTCCGCACACAATAAGGGAGGTTTTCCTCTCACTTGTGTTAAAAATGGATGTGTGTCGGGGAGGTGCGGGACTGGCTTTACCTGGCTGCTGTTCGGGGCTCGTTCCTCGGACGGAGGGTCGCCGCTGTCCGGCCGTTGCTCACTCTCAGTCGCCATTTTGCCTTGTGAGAGAGGGAGACGGAGCGCGAACAGCCAGACAGGGGGCAGTGAGCAGCAACGCATCCATCCCACGGCAGAGAATGGGGTTGGAGCAACTCCCCCTCCAAATCCCTCTCAACCCAGTCAGATCAAAGCACACCAAAACTGGGCTGCGGGACTCCGAATCTCCTTCAAATGACTGAAAGAATAAGAGAAAACTGGACTACATAAGTAGAGAGGCTGTCGTGAGTCTTAGCTTACGCCTCTATTGCTTTAAAGGTTCGTAATTGTAGAATATAACGCACAATTGGGAAGATCCGTCTATTCGTTGAGGATTGTGCTGTGGAATACAGAGCTTTATGCTTCCAGCAACGATTTATATTGCAGTTTTTTTATAGCCCACTCCTTCACATTAGTGCAAGGATTCTATACGAATTTTTATTTAACAGGGTCTGTCTGGCATGGGAGTTATACTTCCCGGTGGGCTCTCTTCTCACCGCACTTGATTTTCCAGACTTATAACCAGGACCTGCCTGGTTGTAGTTAATCTTGGCATTTCGGTATTAAAGACCTCCGAAGCCCGTTTCACAGTGAGATGAAAGTGATGATGTAACTGATCTATAAAACTGATTCTGCTACTTGTAAAAGCAGCACCGAAAACATGGAGACTACAGCACAATTAGAAAAGATTTGCAAAGACAAAGCTGGTGCATACTATTGTACGCCCTGTGATGAGAACTGGTCACATTTCGTTAATATTATTTCCTTTGGAAGAATATTAATACAAATCTAACATGCATCTTAATCAACTTCCAATTTAAACACACTTATTAGCTGGCAAACAGATAAGAGACACAACAAAAAATGGTCACCATCACTGGCGCTCTAGCCTTTCCAATAAGCTATTTGTAGTTCATGCAACAATATTGTTCTTGGCTATTACACGGGGAAGGAAATGATGAAATCATCAGTAGGCAAAACATGTGCAATGCTTCTCTGGCAAACAATATTTTTCTTACTAAACTGCGAATTTATATATCTTCATCATTATTTGATGCTCATATACAGGTCGGGAGAGTTATTACCATCAGATCAATTTGGGGGGCAATTATCAGTTTCTTCGGCATGGGGCTTTTTGATAGACCGACAGCAGACTTTCAAATCCAGGTAAAACCTTTTGCTCTAAAAAAAATTAAACTTAACCGCATAAATACCCAGATCTGCCTCTCAGATACCTGGGTCAGTGAAAGCAAATTTAGGATCTAAAATATATATATAAAAAAAGCGGTTTTACCAACATTGTGGAGCACAAAATGAATTTAGTAGGATTACAAATCTGGAGAGTAAAACAAACACTATCGCAGGTTTACATCCTGTCTAAGCAAAACAATAGATTAATTTCTCAAAACAAAGACTAATTAAGTGGTCATTGGAATGTATCTCTGCTATTACTAATTACCAAGGATAAATCTCCTGATTATATGAAAGAGAAAAGAATCATAATCCAATAAAAATGTTATAACACATGATGTATTTTACATGGACTAATTATCATATAATTAGTTACAAATAAACTTGGATTTATTTCCTAACCGGCAATTTGGCAAAGTCATTAGAGGCAGTTTTCAAATTTACGTTCATACCTTAGTAACAACCTTTGCCACATTATCCTCGGGGCCATAATGTGTATACATCAAATGTATAATCAAATAATGAGAAATAATTACTTTTGACTTTATGAAGATTCAAATATATTAAAGAAACAGATCTCTTAATACTAACCAATTGGGTATTTCCTGGCCCATCTCCTTTAGGATTTTAGGCATTCATGCCCCATGAAAAGATATGTTTAAATCCAAAAAATGTCTGCCGTAGTAAGTTATCTTTCATACCAAACAGTATCACATCCACAAGAACCAAGACTAGAAAGTGAAAACACTGTTCAGTGGATAATAAAATTTTGCCATGGGTGTGCAGTGGCTGTATCCCTGAGGTGCAATATAACTTAAAACATTTTATATGCATCTTTCTGGGTGAGCATTTCAAAGACGTAACTTCCCAGGACTTCAGATGTAGATACCGCGAACTAATGAAGCAAAGACAAAATATAATTGCTGTCTGCCTTTATACCTGATACTCTATAAGGTACTTACTGATGCAGTATTTGTTGTGTGCAGACTGCATGCTGACAACGTTCTATAGGAATTATTACTGAAAATATCCCTCTTAATACCACTATTAACCAAAACAAGGGTCTTAAAATGACACTGGTCACAAGTTGCCATCCTTGGCATTTTGTATTCATTTTTGCTTTCTATTTCCTGCTACAGAATGGCATTACAGTTCTTTGTGATGCCATTATTGAAGTTTACAACATTATCACTAAAGATTTGTACAAGGTTATTTTTGCAACAGATTATTGAATTTCTCAGTGTTCCATATTAATATCACGCAGTTATGTATTTTTTCTATTTCATTGTGATTATATCATTGTTGAAAACAGATAGTGCTATAAAAAAATTACAGTCACCAGAGACACCCACAATAGTTATTTTTCTTTCCTTTTAATATAAAAAGCTACATGCATTATCACTTTAATTTACATGCTTGCATTATATTTGGTCTAAACAAAATATGGAATGATTTTTGAGGGAAATGAATTCAAGCTGTAAATAGGAGGTAGAAAGAAACAGAGTAATAGTCATAGAGTTATACAGCATGGAAACAGACCCTCTGGCTCAACTACCTGAGCTAGTCCCATTTGCCTGCATTTGGCTCATATCCCTCTCAACCTTTCCTAACCACGTACCTGTCCAAATGTCTTTTGAACATTGCAATCGTACCCACCTCCAATGTTGCCCCCTCTCTAATAGGGTCATCCACATATTGCTTGAGAAAACTCTTCTAGATACACAACTAATTCCGCCCCATTCAAGCCCTAAGGACCATGGCAGTCCCAGTCAATATTAGGGAAGTAAAATCAACTACTATTAAAACCCTATTATTCTTACAACTATCTGTGATCTCCCTGCATATTTGGTCCTCTAATTCCTGCAGATAGTTTGGGGTACAATCCCATCAAAGTGATCATACTCTTATTTCTGATTTCCATCCATTTAACACCACTGGACTATCCCCCAGGAATATCCTAAGTACTGCCTTAATGTTCTCCCTAATCAAAAAAACAACTCCCCCTCCTCCCTACTCCCACCTTTAACTTGCCTGTAGTCTCTGTACCCGGGAACATTGAGCTGTGCCAGTCCTGCCAATCTCTCAACCATGTTTCTGTAATAGCTATATAATATCGCAGTCCCATATACCTGTCCATGTCCTGAGTTCATCTGCTTTGCCTGTCAAGCTTCTTGCATTAAAATAAATGCAGTTTAGTCTATCAAACCATCCTTTCTCCCTGTCCTGCTCCTACTTGTCCTGCCTACTTAACTTGCTTGGTTTAATTTCTATATTTGCCTCAACTTCTTCATCTGCCACTCTGCTGTTTTGCCCCCACCCCCTGTCAGACTAATTTAAACCCTCCCAAGTAGCACTAGCAAATCTTCCCATTGGGATATTGCTCCCCCTCCAGTTCAGGTGCAACCCTTCCCCCTTGTACAGGTCACCTCTACCCCAGAAGAGATCCCAAGGGTCCACGAATCTGAATCCCTGCTTCCTGCATTAGCTCCTCAGCCATACATTCATCTGCCCTATCCTCCTACTCCTCCCCTCCCTAGCACTTGGTGCCAGGAGTAATCCAGAGATTATATCCCTTGAAGTTCTGCTTTTTAACCTTCTGCCTAACTCCCTATATTCACTCTGCAGAAGCTTATCCCTCTTTCTACCTATGTTGTTGGTACCAATGTGTACGATGACCTCTGGCTGCTCACCCTACCCCTTGAGAATGTTCTGCAACTGCTCCAAGATATCCTTGACCCTGGCACCCAGGAGACAACAAACCATCCTGGAGTCTCATTCGTGGCCACAGAACCTCATGTTTGTCCCCTTAACTATCTAGTGTCCTATCACTACAGCTCTCCTTGTCTCCACCTTCCCCTGCTGTGCATCAGAGCCAGCTGTGGTGATACTGTTCTGGCTGCAACTATAATGTTCTCCTGAGAGGTTGTGCCCCGTCCCCCCAAAAATATCCAAAGTGGTTTACTTGTGTGAGAGGGAAAAGCCACGGGGGAATGGTGCACTACCTGCCTTTTGCACCTGGCAGCCACCCATCTATCTGACCAAACCTTTGGTGTAACCACCTCCCTGAACATCTGTCTGTAAAACTCTCTGCTTCTTACATGCTCCTTAATGAGTCCAACTGCTGCTCCAACCCATCCATGTAGTCTGAGAGGAGCTGCAACTGGACGCACTTCCTGAAGATATAGTCATCAGGGACTCAGGGACACTAGACTTCTTTCCTGATCTCCCACATCTCACAGACTGCCATTATTGCCCCTTTTAATGACTCAAGGAAAATGAAAAATCCTACCTTGCCTTATCTTGTTGTTGCTTGCCCTCCTCAGCGAAGTCTGAGTCTCACCAAAGCCTGCACTTTGCCCTCAACAGCAGCATTTTCAGCCTCAGCGCAGCCCTTCTCAAAATGATGAATATAAAATGCCAAGGATATTAGCTAGTGACCAGTGAAATTCAAAGAAATCATTTTTGACATCACTGTTTTAGTCATAATGTGGATAAAGATACATATATAAAATACTTGAGGCAGAACTAATGATGGATCAGATCATTTCAGTTAAGCAGTGTAGCCACTCCTGGATAGAAGTCATCGTACCAATAGAATGCATATATTCCCATGTGTATATTAATTTAGTAAAATGTAACATTTATATCATGTTATGAATATCTTATCTCTAGCCATCATTTCTGAAAAATTAAGTTAATTTTATTCTCACTAAATGATTAACCTTCAATGTAGAAAGCAGAAAACCACTGAAGCATTAGCAAAATGTAAAAGCCAAACTGAGCTGCTGGAATGAATGTGACCATTCACAGCGTATCAGATATTAAGTTAAACCACAGGTCATCCATAACCTCATTAAATGGTGGAAAGGTTTTGGGTTTAAACAGCCCACTTTTATTTCTGTTTGAAACAAGGTAGAGTTTATATCAAATAGATTAACAAAGTAAAATCAAAGCTCAATGTAAGCTCTTTGTTCCAACTGTACTGTTCTAATAGTGACATATAAAATATTGAAGAAATGTTTATTTCTCATATAGCATTGTTGAAGTGGACACTCATCGATCAGCATGGATGTGGTGGGCTGAATGGTCTGTTTCATTGCTGTATGACTCTATGAGCCTAGTATAAATGAGGATTGAAATTAAAGTATATTGTATATGATATTGATTTTTTATCTACATTGTTCTTAGAGTAGCTTTCCTGTTGGAGTATTCCTACAACTGTAGGAATTCAGATATGATATTGTTCAGAAGTGCTCCCTGGATTTGAATGTTATAAAGTTTGATAAATGATGAACAAAGCTTTTCCAATGGCTATGAGAAATAGCAACATTTGAACACCAGGATAAAAGCCTGGCGCTACTTTTCACAGTTTTATTTTCATTTTTAGAAGCCTTTTGCAAATAAATACCCCACTTGATAACAACAATATTTCAAGTCACATTAAAGCACTGGAAAACTTAACAGTTCAACTAGAAGGTGCAGTAGACTAAAGCAACAATATCCCCCGGAACCATTGCAGTGATGTGAAGCAGTCAGCACTTGACTATATAAAACTGGCAGGAACTTCTGGTGTCTGCAAAAGCTCAGTTAAGCATGGAAATCCAGAATATGCTGTCAGTGAAATCCACAAAGTAAGCAGTATTTGCAGAGTCAATCAATAGAGAATCAATGATTTGAAATGAACTTCAACTTTTTACACACTGTTCACACAATATAAAATATTGAAAATGTTAAGCCATGTTGAATGAGACTTTGAACTGTACTTTTAACAGCATTCTAATCATTATTATTGCTTAACACCCTCTTGATCCTCAAACACTGCTTTCAATCACTCCAATCACAGCCCTTCCTCTGCCTCACTTGGAAGTGCCAAGGTGTCAATCACTCCAATCCATGATAAAAAAATCTATCATTTTTAATGTAATAAAAAATACTTTAGCTTCATTTGTCTGATTATAGTTCAGCTTCTACCATAATTCTAAAGTGTTTTGTAGTGTGTCTCAGTTGATAATTCACTTTGTGCAAAGTGATTAAAAAGTGTTTTTTCACTTCCTGGTTTGGTGTCCATAAAAATTATTGGATCTGATCAGCTTCTCAGCTTGCTTAATGAATTCAGTGTGGCTGGATGCCACAAATCCAAGATAGATTGTTTCTGATCGAAAGTGACACCAGGATCGGGAATATCTACATCACAGTACCCAATAAATCATGTGAGCAGCTTTTTTCAAGATCAATCATACGGAATGTCCCGTTGCTGCTGATTGCAAAATCCAGGCTGATATTACGTTCATTAATTTATCAAAGGTGTCATGGGATTAAACAGAATATTGGAAGAACTCAGTGGATCAAGCAGCATCTGTGGAGGCAAATGGTATAAGTCAACATTTCAGGTCGATACTCTGCAGCAGGACTGAGAGGGAAGAGGAAGCATAGCAGTACAAGGGTTGGGGAGGGGAGGAGGGAATGCGGTGGAATAGAGCGTAGTAGGTGATAGGTGGAACCAGGTGGTGAGGGGATGATGGGCAGATGGATACAGCTGCAGGGGGAGGGGATTGGAAAGATGAACAAAGGGAGAAGGTGAACTGGTAAGTGTGCGGGAGGAGAATACTGGGGGTGTGGGTTACCTAGAACTGGAAAATTCAACATGCATACCACAGGGTTGTAAGCTACCTAAGTGTACTATGAGAAGTTGTTCTTCCAATTTGCAATTAGCCTCTCTCTAGCAATGGAGGACAGATAGCTCAGTGTGGAAGTGGGAAGGACAGTTAAAATAACATGTAACTGGAAGCTTGAGATGGTCGTTGCAGACAAAGCACAGGTGCTCTGCAAAATGGTTGCCTAGTCTATGCTTGGTTTCACCAGTTTGGAGGAGAGCACATCGTTTCCACCAAATGCAGTAGACCAGGTTGGAAGAGGTGCAGGCGAACCTCTGCCTCACTTGGAAGGGCTGTTTAGGTCCCTGGATGGTGGTGAGGGATTGGTGTTACATCTCCTACAGTTGCAGGGAAAGGTGCCAAGGGTATGGGAAGGGGTGTGTGGGGGCGGATGAGCAGAACAGGGAGTCACAAAGAGATTTGTCCCTGTGGAAAGCAGAAAGGGGCGGTGGGGGTGGGGGGGGGGTGGTTGGGAAGAGGGAAAGATATGACTGGTGGTGGGATCTCATTGGAGCTGGCAGATATGGTGGAGAATGATGTGTTGAAAATGGTGGCTGGTGGGGTGAAAAGTGAGGACCAAGGGAACTCTATGAACGTTCTGTTTGGGGAGGGATGTGTGCGATGGGAGCAGATGTACAATAAATGGAGCGAATGGGTATGAGGGTTCCATCAACTATGGCAGAGGGGAAGCCATGCTTCTGGAGGACAGACGACAGTTCAGAAGCCCTAGAGCAGAAGGTCTCAGCTTGAGAACAGATGCAGCAGAGATGGAGAAAGTGGGTGACAGGGATGGCATCCTTACAGGAGGCAGGGTGTGAGGAGGTATCATCGCCGTAGCTGTGGGAGTAGGTGGGTTTATGGAAGTTGTGAGTGGCAAGTCTGTCTCTTGAGATGGAGACGGAGCGATCCAGAAGTGGTCGAGTAAATTTGAGGATAGGGTGGAAGTTGGCAGCAAAGGTAATGAAATTGATGAGTTCTGTGTAAGTGCAGGAAGCAGCACCAATGCAATTGGTGACGTGGCAGAGAAAGAGTTGGGGGTCTGTGCCGGAACAAAGACTCTTCCACGAAGCCAACAAAAAGACAGGCATAGGCAGGGCCCATGCGCATGCTCATAGCTACCCCATTGATCTGTAGAAAATAGGAGGAGTCGATAGAGGTTGTTGAGGGTATCATAGGATTACGTAAGATGTACCATGTGGAAACAAAGCCATTTGGCCCAACCAGTCTATTGCCAGCATTTATGCTCTCTCTTCTTTTCTCATCTAAGTTTATCATCTTAACTCTCTATTCTCTCCTTGTTTATATGCTTGTCAGCCTTCTTTTGAGTGCATTTGTGCTATTTGTTTCAACCACTCCCTGTATTAAGTGCTCCATATTTTCAACACTCTGGGAAAAGAAGTCTCTACTGAATTTCTTACTGGATTTTTGATGATTAAATATGTATTAGTGGCCTTATGTTGGTGTCCTGCGGTTTGAATGTATTATAACTCACTGTATAAATTTGTAGAGACTTGGCCACTGGCTCATAACCAAATGTAAAATGACATAATGCAAGTTTACTGTTACTATATAAAAGTCTCCAGTAATCAGAAAACAGACCAGGTCATAACTTAGAAGCCAAGAATTGGCTGATGAAGTTATTCCAGAGACAGTGCCTGTGCTCAACATGAAAAGCACCATATAAAAACCCACTCTAAATATACTGTAAGTAACCCCCAATCAAATGAAAAACTATCATCTAAAATTGTGAAGTTTTAACCTTAAATAAAAAAGTGTGATTTTTCTCCCCCCATTCTTCACAATTATTTGTAACTTGTTTGCCAAGCTTCCGTATGCCATGTCATGTTTGACTCTGGGTCGTGCAGTTCCACAGAAACAGCATTCATAGTAATTATGCATTTGTTTTTAAAAAGGAACACCATGCATTTTAGTTTCCTGTTTCAGTAAGTTCAAAGCATTTGGAAATCCTTTTGTGCCCTGGCCCTGCTTGGGTGAAAATAAACTAACTTGTGAAATGTGAGTTTCAGCAAGAACTAATTGCCCTACCCACCTAAGGATATAGTAGCATTGGAGGCAACCCAAAGAAAATTCACCAGGTTAATTCCTGGGATGAGAGTGTTGTGTAATCAAGAGAGGCTAGGCAGTTTGGGTCTGTATTCCTTGAGTTCAGAAGAAAGAGGGGTGACCTTATTCAAACGTAAAATCCTAAGGGGCATGACAGGGTAAATGTTGAGATGTTTTCACTAGTGGGAGTGTTACAAACGAGGGGAAATAGCTACAAAATAAGGGACATGTCACTTAAACCTGAAACTACTTCTCTCAGAATCTCTGGAATTCCCTGCCCTTGATGGTGGCAGAGGCTTAAATAGATATATTTAAGGTGGACATAGATAAATATTTGACAGGTCGAGGGATTAAGGGTTATGGGGAACTGGCACAGAAGAGTTGAGGTCAACAGAGATCAGCCACAATCATATTAAATGGCGGGGCAGGTTTGAGGGGCCGAGTGGCCTACTCCTGATCCTGTTTTCTAATGTTCTTGTGTTCTCACCACCCAGCACCCACACTCCTCCTGTAGAAAGGGAACATGCAATTTCTCATAATTTTCTGTGAACTTGGTTATATTTTATTTCAATAATGCTTTATTCAGTAATTATTATTGCAGTCTAAGGATGTAGAAGAACCAATGTAAATTCAGAACTTACATTCAGGTGCTTGACTACCCATGAAGAAGATCATTGGAGAGTTTTACCTTCTGCATGCATTTTTAGAACAAGCAGTTGTTTTGTCATGTGTTAGCAGAGGCTTTGTTGGAAGACACTCAGCTCTGAGTCAGCAGATTAAATTTAAGAAATCTGAGTTACAAAAATCTAGGCTGACAAGTCCAATTTTGAGAGATATTGTGGTGTCAAAAAAATTTTTTTTTGGATGAGACATTAAACTGAGGCCCCACCTGCCCCTATAGGTAGATGCAAAAGATGCCAAAGCAAAGGGATGACACACAAAACTCAGCAGGTCAGGCAGCATCTATTGGTGGGAAACAGTCGACATTTCAGGCCGAGACCCTTCATCAGGACTGGAAAGAAAGAGGGCAGAAGCCAGAATGGATGATTCTTGAATCAGAGGGATGATTCTTGTTGGCCAGACCAATATATGTCCCCTGATTACCACCTAAAAATAAATTATCCAGTCATTATCATATGGCTATTTGAGGGATCCTGGCTAGCACAAACTAGCTGCTGAGCATCCTACAGGACAAAAGAAACTGCATTTCTAAAATTTGCAAAGTGCTTTGGGACACCACTGAGGCGGTGACAAACATTGTGTAAAGCAAGTCTATTTTTTAGTACATTGGCGTTATGTTTTCTTACTGACAATGCCACTGCATAACAACTGGTACATTTGTAGCAACTATTTTGTCCTTATTGTGTCATTTGAGTTTAGTAAATCATTCTATTGTACTGATGCAATCACAGAAAGTTTAGTATCATACAATAGCCTTTTCTTTTGAAAATGATGCATTAATTATGAAGCATTCTTTTCACTATGATTATAAGACTGTTTGATTTAATAAATTTACCATTAAATATTTTTAATAATTTGAGAGGGTTTCATAACCTTAATATACATTATTTAAGAACATCATTTATTCTGCAATAAATAACAATTTTAAAAGGCACATTCAGATTTATAATATTTTTATTGAATAGCTTTGCATTATAATCCATCTGCAAATATTATAGTTTTCTCTAATCTAAAGAATAGTGATCAAATCTACATAATCAGAAGCCCATATTTTCAATGCTTTTATGTGTTTAATCCTAGATGTTACAAAAATTTTGTGCTGCAGCTATTCAGAGAAACTCCTCTTTTCAGAACCCAACCCTCACCCCAAATCTCCATCATAATCTAAATATTGAATAACAAATTATTCTATATAGTTGCTACTCATTTCTAACATTACCATGCAGTGAGCAGCCAACCCCCCCCCCCCCCCGCACCAACCACCACCACCACCACTTCCCTTGGCCACACTCCCCTCCGTTCCGCTTCCCATCACCCCGATTTGAACTCCTGTGGCATAGAACTATTGTGTTTCTCCGTGTAGGTGCCTGTACTTTCAGGATTCTCCTGTGAAAGCAGGGGTTCAGACATGCTAGCCAATTTTCTTTGATGATTTCCCAACTGTGTTTTAATGTTGGATTCCTTATGTAATCCAGAGGTAGAGAGGAAACTTGGGCAATTTCCTAGCACTTTTTCTGGGGAATCTGCTGGCTGAACCACAGCAAGTCCATTCATTTAAATCAGGAGCCATAACTGTGAGAGATTAGATGTGTATGTACACTTAAATCATAGAGCCCTTCAGCCCAACTAGTCCATGCCGACCAAGTTGCCTACCTGAATTCATCCCATTTGCCAGTGTTTGGCCCATATCCCTTTCAACCTTTCCCATCCATACATCCATCCAAATGTCTTTTAAATGTATTTGTACCCTTGTCTACCCCTTCCTTTGGCCGGTCATTCCACATATCCACCACCCTCTGTGTGAAAAAGTTGCTCCACAAGTCCCTTTTAAATCTTTCCCCTCTCACCTTAAATCTTTGTCCTCTAGTTTTAGACTCCCCTATCTTGGGAAAAAGACTGTGATCATTCATAATATCTATGCCCCTCATGATTTTATATACCTCAATAAGGTCCCCCTCAGCTTCCTACAGTCCAGGGAAAAAAGCCATATCCTGTCCAGCCTCTCCTTATTACTCAAGCCCTCCAATCCCGGTAACATCTTTGTGTATCTTTTCTGCAACCTTTCCAGCTTAATGACATCCTTCCTTATAGCTAGGCAACCAGAACAGCACACAATAATTAAATTATTTTAATTAATTCAATTTATTTGTGTTTTCCTTTTTGTATTTTGAAGAATTGTAATTGTTTTATTTTATAATTTTTAATTTTTTTGAATATTCAGAAACTTTTAAAGTTTTTGTATAGATTGACAGCCAGCTAAACCAGGGGACATGGCTTGGGAACTATCAACATTTTCTTTCCAGAAGTTCTGTGCATGTAGCTTGTTTTGCCTCCACCCCCACTGCCCCATTTTTATCTAATATAAATTTTGCCATTGTGCAAGACCTCACCATTGATGATTAGAGTGGAGCGTGGATACAAGTTGACAAGATATAGATCAGTTGGAAATATGGGCAGAGAAATGGCAGATGGAGTTTAATCAGGACAAGTGTGAGGTGTTACACTTTGGGAGGTTAAATGTAAGACGAAAGTACACAGTGAATAGCAGGACCATTTGGAGAGCAGATGTATGAAAGGATCTTGGGGTGCAAGTCCATAGCTCCCTGTGAGAAGAAACACAAGTAGGGAGGGTGACAAAGGAGGCATATGCCATACTTGCCTTCATTGATCAGGCCATTGTATGAAAGTTGCAGCTGTATAAAACTTTGGTTAGGCCACGTTTGGAGTATTGTGGAGTATGAGGGGCATAAAGTGAATGGCCACAGTCTTCTTCCCAGGGTAGGGGTGTCTAAAATTAGAGGAAATGGATTTAAGGTGAAAGGGGAAAGAGTTAAAGGGGACCTGAAAAGCAACTTTTTTACACAGAGGATTGTGGATATGTGGGTATGTGGAACAAGCTGTCAGAGGAAGGGACAGACGAGGGTACAAATACAATGTTTAAAAGACTTTGGACAGATATATGGATTGGAAAGGTTGAAAGGGACATGGGCCAAACACTGGCAAATGGGATTAGTAGGCAACTTGGTCAGCACGGACAAGTTGGTCCAAAGGGTTCTATGACTCTAAGATTGTACATAAACATCTAATCTCTCACAGTTATGGCTCCTGATTTAAGTGAATGGTCATGCTGTGGTTCAGCTGGCAGATTCCCAAGAAAAAGGGCTCAGAAATTGCCACAAGCTTCTTCTCTATCTCTGGACTACATAAGGAATCCAACATTGAAACACAGCTGGGAAATCTATACGTGAACTAAAAAGAACTAAAGAATCATAGAAATGTATTAGTAAATACTCCCAAATCCATTGTGTAATTGGCTGATAGGAAGACATCAATCTATCAGGATAACTTGGAACTTATTTCCTGAAAGGATGGTGGAGGCAGAAACACTGATCACATTTAGAAGTGTCTCTATGCAAAATTGAAGAACATTCTTCTTCTGCAGGACTGAGGATGACTTGCTTCCACTCTGGTTTTGTGAGTTCTGAGTTGACTGATCAGGCCAACATGGAAGCACTGACTCTTCCACAGATGGGACAGATGCTGCCTGACAGTGGGTGAGTGGGTAGCCTGTAAGATAATCTCCTCCTTCTGCTGTTTCGCAGGGTTTCTGTGTGCCCCCAGTAGATGGATTCAAAGTTCTCAATACCATCCCAAATGCTTCTTCTCCATTTTCAGTGGTCATGGACCATGAATTCCCAAGAATCCATCAGAACGCTGCATTTTTAAAGAGGCTTTGAGCACATTCTCCATCCGTCTGGTAATCTCTTCCTGTGACAGAGCTAGGGAATAGTGTGTCTGTTTTGGGAGTCTGGTGCCAGGCAAGCAAGCAATGTGGCCTGCCCAACAGAGCTGACTGAGTATAATTAGGACCTCGATTCTAGGGATGTTGGCATGGGAGAGAACATTAACATTGGTTCACTGTTCACTGTTCCTTCCAATAAATTTGGAAGATTTTGCAGAGACAGCATTGGTGATATTTAGCCAACTGCTGCCCAGTTAACCATGAACATTGTGTCAGGTTTGAGGTCTCAATTTTTAAACACCCAAAGACAGTGCTGGTGATTGCAGGCGACAGTGAATTTCATCATCAATGTCTGCCTTCACTGAGAGGTGGTTCCCAAGATATGGGAAGCGCTACACCTATTCCAAGGTCTTGCCTTGAACTTTTTATTGTCAAAGGGCTCTGCTATATAGTGGAGGGAGGTTTTTAGACTTGAATCTCACTGCTTCAAGGAATGAGCTTCCATCTCCAAGTGTGTGCAAATGGAAGCATTGTCTGTGTATGGAGCTTGACTGCTAAGGTTGAGAAGGCCACGGTTCTGGACAGATTGTGCTTCTCGAAGAACAATGATCTACAAAGCTTTGGACCAGGAGCTGAGAAGAGGAGTGAAGCACATAGTATTATCAGGCTAGCCTGAATATAATGTTCCAATGGCCTCTTCTGGGCTATAAATTTCTAAGGTTCTTCTTATTTCTATAAAGGGAAGTAATTGATGTGAAGTTTTAGTTGGGGGCAAAATGGTCATAATGTCTAATCAACCCCACACTCATTCACTGCCAATTTAAATTGAATACAAACTTGATGCTGCCTGCCCATTATACTGATCCCTGCTTGCAGCCAACACCAACTGCAGTGTGAGTTGGATGCATTCCTCAGCAGGTGACCCACAATCGATGCCTGCTAGCATTCCTTAAAGCTATCTAGTACCTCTTAAAGGGAAGGTGGCATTTTGGCTACAGCAAGAGCTGGGAGTTGTACGGGAGGTGAATCTGTCCTGGGAAATGTAGGGGGATGGCAAAACCTGGGAGAGCACCAACTCGAAAGGAGTTGGAGAGATCCTCTATCCATAAACATAGAAGATAGAATATTACAGTATAGGAACAGGCTCTTCGGCCCATGATGTCAGTGCCGAGACTGCTGCCAGTTTAAACTAATCCCATCTTCTTGCGTATGGTCTATATCCCTCTATCCCCTGCCTTGTTCTTGCGCCTGTCTAAATGCTTCTAAAACATTGCTATTGTTCCTGCTTCTATCACTGCCCCGGAAGTGTGTTCCGGGCACCTACCACTCTGTGTAAAAAAAAACTTGTCTCACGCATCTCCTTAAACTTTCACCCTCTCACCTTAAAAATATGCCCTCCAGTATTTGACATTTCCATCCTGGGAAAAAAGACTCTAACTATCTACCCTACCTATGCCTCTCATAATGTTATATACTTCTATAGGGTTACCCCTCAGCCTCCAGCACTCAAGGGAAAACATTCCAAGTTTGTCCAAGAATACTTGATCCAGGCAACGTCTTAGTGAACCTCTTCTGCACCCTTTCCTGAAGCCACCGCACCCTTCTGTTATGTGGCAACCAGAATTGAACACAATACTCCAAATGTGTCCCAACCAAAGTTTTATACAGCTGCAACATGACTTCCCAACTTGTATGCTCAAAGCCCTGATCAATGAAGGCAAGTGTGCCATATGCCTTCTTTATCACCCTGTCTGCTGTGATGCCACTTACTGTGGACTTGCACCCCAAGATCCCTCTGCTACATCAATGTTCCTAGAGTCCCTGCCACTACTGTATACTTTCCTCTTACATTTGACCTCCCAAAGTGCAACCCCTCACACTTGACTGGTTTAAACTCCCTGCCATTTCTCCGTCCATATTTCTAACTGGTCTATATCCTGCTGTATCCTTTGACAACCTTCCTCACTATCCAAACTCTGCCAATTTCTGTGTCACCTACCTACAAACTTACTAATCAACCCACCAGAAGAAAAAAAATATATATCAAAAACAACAGAGGTCCTCGCACTGATCCTTACGGAACACCACTGGTCACAGATTTCCAGTCAGAATAACAGTCCTCCGCTCTCTGTCTTCAGTGGCCAAGCCAATTTTCAATCCAACCTATCAAGTCACCATAGATCCTATGTGCCTTAATCTTCTGGATTATCCATAAATGCTTTACATAAGTCCATGTATACAGCACTACATCTTTGTCATCTTCTCAAAAACATAGTCAATTTTGTAAGACATGACCTCCCCTCACAAAGACGTGGTGACAAATAAGTCCCAGATGTGTGTAGATCCTATCCTCAAGAATCTTCCCCAATAATTTCCTGACCTCCAATGTAAGGCTCACCAGCCTATAATTTGCTGGATTATCCCTATTGCCTTTCTTAAACAACATTAGCCTATTTTCCAGTCCTCTGGACCTCACCTGCGGCTAAAGAGGATAGAAAGGTTTCCATCAGTTCCACAGCAATCTCCTCTCTTGCCTCTCTCAATAACCTGAGATAGATCTCATCAGGTCCTGGGGATTTATTCACCTTAATGTTCTTCAAGAGACCCAACACCTCCACCTCTCTTGATATCAACCTATCCTAGAATATCATCATACCCCTCCCCTGATCTCACTATCTCCACATCCTTCTCCTTGGTGAATACTGATGTAAAGTACTCATTTAGTACCTTGCCCTCTTGTTTTTATTGTACGTATAAAGTGGCTTGATAAAGATACAGGAGACCCTTCAGAAACACCCTTGAAGTCCATTGGGAGCTGAAAGCTGTGGAGGTCAATTGTAGTTGTCCAGCTCTAAGAAACCTGGATTCGGTCCTACATGAAGTTCAGTGATCTTACAGGCATGGTCAAGGTCAATAAATACACCTTCAAAAGCCTTAACTTACCCACTGTGCCACCAACCGAGACATTCCTTAACTAACACACCACTCTCATTCAATTACCAATAATTAGCACTCATTTGAATGCTGTACCTCAATCTCACATATTTAACACTGGGGCAAGACTCACAGTCACATCTCACAGCTTTTATACACTAACCAGCTATTCAACAAAATCAACTAGATTGTATGACACTCAAGGCAGGCCAACATCTTTACTGCAGGACAAGACGCTGATTGCTTGATGCAGGAGCTACGCATAGGGAGGCAGATGTGCCTGCATGTCCTGTGCCCCGTAGAGGAGAATAATGCTGGCCATTGCTGAGCTCTGGAAAATGGTGGGACTGAAACCACTGCACATAATGGAATCCTCATACTTAAATTTCTTTCTGGCACCCCACTCCATCTCTAATCCCACATTATATTCCTATTTACAAGCTTCAGGTGATGTAAACAGGCACCTCTCCTCCCCTCACCACAATCTTAGCCTTTTTCCCTTCAAATGTTTAGGGAGCATAAAAGAGGAGCAGCGAGAGAGAATGATGATAAAGATTTTCCCAATGAGCAAAACTTTTGGTTTGCTGTAGCGGCTTAAATGCATCCACACAGCCCTTATTCTATGGAAAGAAGGCATCAGGACTGCTTCCAGGATGCAGGGTGCTGAGCTGCATGAACTTAGAGGGAATGTAATCTTTTACAATTCCAGTACATGGCAGGGTTAACATCTGCTCATAGCAAAGCCCGTGCGTTGCAGGTCAACCAGTATTGGAGGGAAACCAGAAATCATAACCAAACTTAGTGCTTTTTCTGCCTGGTGTAACATGAAGCATTGTGTCTTCTCTTGGAGCAGAAAGCATCCTTGTCCTCCACTAATAATTAATAAGGAAGATGCTCCAAATTACTCCAGCTCCTGCTCATGCTCACAACTACTGGGAATAAGTTTTTTGGCTTGTAGTGGCTGCATTACATTTCTGCCCTGTATAGTTACTAAAAACATTATAGTCATTCAGTTAGCAGTATTGTTCTCTGAACATTCTGGACAGCAATCCTGTCCTTGCTGAAACTCTTATCTCCTCCTTCACTTATTTCTACTCAGCATGGACTGTGCACATTCTCCTAGCCCTGTTATATTCCAAGGGAAAGGTGGTAGCAGATGGTTTGTGCACACGCCTTGAAATTACCAAAGAGCCCTTAAGCATCTGGCAAACCACTCCCAGTGGACTATTACAACTGGAAAGAACTGCTGAAAACAAAAATGCTCATAGCATCATATCAAAAGCCACAAATAATCAACCAGCAGCTCACCTGTAAATAGTTGATGATCTTTTTGAAAAGAGATGAAGGCAGAGGCTTGTTTGGCTTGGAAGCAAATAGCAACATTGACATCAAACTAACATGGAACACTGATATCTTAATTTATCCTCTCACATTTTTTTGTGTATGTTAGTTACGGTGGGCATGAAGATGATGCTCATAATAATTGAGGCATTTGGGTGCATGCAGATTAAATGCCATTTCTGGTGTATTTATTATTATTTATTTACAGGATATGGACATTGCTCAATAAGCCAGCATGTATTGTCCATCCCTAATTGCCCCTCATATTGGGTGGCTTTCTAGACAATTTCAGGTAACAGCCACACATGTTAATGGGTCTGGAATCACACATGGCCCAAGTTAGTGACAGATTTCCTTCCTTGAGGGACTAGTGAACCGGACAGGGTTTATTCCGAAGATCCTGAACCAAAATGGATGGTGGGAACCACTTATTTGACTTATAAAACAAAAGCTGCATTTAATGGATCAAGTCTAACTCATTTATTATGAGAGATTTTTGCTGGATTGCTGCTCTGAAATGAACAGGAAGAAATATTTTTCTAATATGATGCTCAAAAGATTTGGAATGGACAAAATTGTGATGGCAAGTGTCAGTTGTTAATTTGCTGTTGTGAGCTTGGAAGCAGACATTTCTGTTGGAAAATGGTGGCTTAGTGAATCTGTGAAGAATTTGAAATGTCTGTGAGGAAGTGTTCCTGTGCCAGAACACGTATCCCTCACAACTGGGTGCCAGCATAATGAAGTAATTTTAGAATATTTTAATAAGCCATTCCTCTCTTAAACAGTTAGCTGCATTTCCCATAAGTGGACCTCTCAGCTTTAATGAACCAAAACCTGCATTCCTGTGATTATCTGGCTCTGCAGAGATCTTATGCCCTTTAAGGTTTTCACAACATTACCTTGCAGATGCCTATAACAATCCCTTTGGGAAGATGATATTATTAACACTCTGCGCTAGATGCGGCTTCAAATTCTGAATTAATTAACTAGATCTGTTTATAAAAATTAAACACTAACATTGACAGAAACAGTATCAGTTCTAATGCAATAAAAGCAGTTAAAGGCTGTTAAAGATACACATTGCAATGTAGCAAATCTTTGCACTGACTCTGATGCATTTTAGATCAAGCTTTTGATTTTGTTTTACCTAGAATTGTCCTTTCTCATGCATTCACAATGTATTTTTATTCTCAACAATTTCTCTCCTGTATCATAAGCTTAACTGATTCTTCAATGCATGCTGAATGCCAAAGAGGCATACAGTAATACATATTGCTATTACAGACTGGATCACGTAACGGTTTGTCTGATATTTCCAGGCTGGTTAATCCACAAGAGGGTGTTGTTTGGCCTTCATACAAAAAGTCTACCTGCTTTAATTTGCACAATAATACTGTTGAAAATCTGAAGTCAAGCACAATGTTCTAGATGCAACCTACTGAAGAGATCTGAGATCATCTTTTTTCCTCACTTTTGCATTCTCCACTAGCTTTGTGTTGATCAGAACCTGCAAAGCCAGTTTCCTAGACTTTGCCAGATAGTTTCAGAGAAATGCAGTATAATTCATAGCCTTCTAGCCAGTTACAGGCAGCCTGCTCCTCAAGCCAAACCAATCTCTCTTAGGAAACTTCCTATTGCATGTTTGTGTTATACCTATCCTTGAGCTCAGAAGTAGCTGCCAAAGTGGCCCTCATTTCCCAACTCTTAGTATGAACATAGAACACTACAGCACAGTACAGGCCCTGCGGCCCACAATGTTGTGCCGAAATTTTATCCTGCTCTAAGATCTATCTAACCCTTCCTTCCCACATAGCCCTCCATTTCTCTATCATTCATGTGTCTATCTAAGAGTCTCTTAAATGTCCCTAATGTATCTGCCTCCACAACCTCTGCCGGCAGTGCGTTCCACACACCCACCACTCTGTGTAAAAAAACACTTGCCTCTGACATTCCCCTTATACCATCCTCTAGTCACCTTAAGACTAGGCCCCCTTGTTTTAGCCATTTTTGCCCTGGGAAAAAGTCTCTGACTGTCCACTCAATCTTGGCCTCTTATCATCTTGTACACCTCTATCAAGTCACCTCTCATCCTCCTCCTCTCCAAAGAGAAAAGCCCTAACTCACTCAACCTATCTTCATAAGACATGCTCTCCAATCCAGGCAGCATGCTGGTAAATCTCCTCTGCACCCTCTCTAAAGCATCCAGATCCTTTCTATAATGAGGCAACCAGAACTGAACACAATACTCCAAGTGTGGTCTAACCAGAGTTCTATAGAGCTGCAACATTACTGTGTGGCTCTTGAACTCAATACCCTGACTAATGAAGGCCAACACACCATACGCCTTCTTAACAGCCCCATCAACCTGCGTGGCAACCTTGAGGGATCTATGGACATGGACCACAAGATCCCTCTGTTCCTCCATACTGCTGAGAGTCCTGCCATTAGCCTTGTATCCTGCCTTCAAATTTGATCTTCCAAAGTGTATCATTTCACACTTTTCCGGGTTGAGCTCCATCTGCCACTTCTTAGCCCATATCTGCATCCTATCAGTGTCCTGTTGTAATCCACAGCAACCTTCTACACTATCCACAGTACCACCAACCTTTGTGTCATCAGCAAACTTACTAACCCACCCTTCATCATCCTCATCCAAGTCATTTATTAAAAATCACAAACAGCAGGGGTCCCAGAACAGATCCCTGTGGAACACCACTGGTCACCGACCTCCAGGCAGAATACACTCCATCTACCACCACCCTCTGTCTTCTATGGGCGAGCCAATTCTGAATCCAGACAGCCAAGTTTCCCTGGATCCCATGCCTCTTGACTTTCTGAATGAGCCTTCCATGAGGAACCTTATCAAATGCCTCGGTAAGATCCATGTACACCACATCCACTGCTCTACCTTCATCAGTGTGCTTTGTCACATCCTCAAAGAACTCAATCGGGCTCGAGAGGCACGACCTGCCCCTCACAAAGCCATGCTGACTGTCCCTAATCAGCCTATGCTTCTCCAAATGCCCACAAATCCTGTCTCTAAGAATCTTCTCCAGTAATTTGCCCACCACTGAAGTAAGACTCACTGATCTGTAATTCCCATGGTTATCCCTACTCCCTTTCTTAAACAAAGGAACAACGTTTGCCACCCTCCAATCACCTGGCACTACTCCTGTGGCCAGTGAGGATGCAAAGATCATCGCCAAAGGCACAGCAATCTCTTCCCTCACTTCCTGTAATAACCTTAGGTATATCCTGTCCGGCTCGGTGACTTATCTATCCTAATGTTTTTCAAAAATTCCAGCACATCCTCCTTCCTCATATCAACATGCCCTAGCATGTCAGCCTGTATGGCTGTGCTTCCTCAATTATAAAGAAAAGTGCAATGAGAAAATATATCACATGGAGACTTCCTGCCACAAAAGCAAAACCTTCCTCTTAGGCAGTTCCTCAGGATCCATGATGACTTGCTTCCACTACAACACAGATTGGAAAATGCCTGTGCATAATTTCTTTTAATGTAGGGAAGCCATTGTACACCAGGTACCACATGGTCTTGAAAGAGCTATATCTTGGATCAAATGGAAGAAAGTCCAAGATGTTTGAAGACCCAGGCTCTGCAATGTGGACTTAAGACACATGTATACATGAACAGACACAAAGATGCGTCCTCACACTCTAACCTCAAGCACACAGTCTATCCACAGATACACAGATGGATCCAGACAAATATACTCTTGCCCACAGCCTCTTCCTCAAGCCCCTCAATGTAATCCCCTCCCTCCCTCAGTTCTCTCTGCACTTAATGTCCTGTCTCCCTCTCTGAGTCCTCCCTTTAAATCCACCCCTCAAGGAAAAGGAACCACTACAGTAGTTGTAATAGAAAACTCTAGAATTATTTCGCAGGTCAGACAGCATCCTTGGTGAGAAAAAGAATAACATTTCAGTTTAGTAATGAATCAGAATTTAAGAAAGTGAAGAGTCAAGGAAAATTGGGAAGCAAGGGAATCAGGGCTGTGATGGGTGAAGTACGGCAAAGGAAAAAGAGTTCATGGTGCAAAGCAAGAAGGACAAATAAAGAAGTAAAAGATGGATCTAGAGCAGGTGCAACTGGAAGCAGAATAATCATTATCAGTTTCTGCTCCATGGGAAAAATAGTTAAGATATGAAATTGCTGAACTCAGTTTTGAGCCCCAAAAAGCAGCAAGTGCCTGAATGAAGTATGGATTGCTTCCCGTTTACGAGCTGATAACTGTGGAAAGAGTAGGGCCTACTGGGGACCAAAAAGGTAGCCCGTGTATGAAGGTGGAGGGTGTGGGTATGATTCTTAATGTGACAGTCTTCACAAAAAGAGGGCCGATGCTGATGCTGCAGTTGTGGCAAACAAGTGTGAAATATTGGATGGGATAAAAATAGTAGAAGAGGAAATATAAGGGACTTTATTATCTTTGAAATTAGATGAATTGTCAAGCTTGGATGAAATATATCCCTGGCTGTTACAAGAAGTAAGCGAGGAAATTACTGAGGCTCTGAGTACAATTTTACAATTCTCTCTGGCTACAGGAGTGGTGCCAGAGGATTGGGGGACTGCTAATGCTGTGCAGTTTTTAAAGGAGTAAGGGATAAATCAAGTAATTGCCAGCCAGTTATTTAAGTTTGGTAGTAGGCAAATTATTGTTACCCATTCTAAGCAACAATTTAAATCTTCATTTAGAAAGGCACAGATTAATCGGGAACAATCAACCTGGATTTGTTAAGGGAAGGTCATGTTTAACCAATGAGTGATTTTTTTTTAAATTGATGAAGTAACAAGGAGAGTGGTTGAGGGTAGTGCATTTGCTGTAGTCTACATGGCTAAAATGGCCAATGGATAGTGGAGGTATGAATCCAAGATTGGCTCAGTGGCAGGAAGCAAAGGGGAATGGTTGTCAAGTGTTTGTTTGTGACTGGAGGTATGTTACCTGTGGAATTCCATGGGGCTCAGTATTTAGAACATAGAACAGTACAGCACAGAACAGGCCCTTTGGCCCAGAATGTTGTACCAACATAGCTATTCCCTCCTACCTACAGAATGCCCATATCCCTCCATTTTCCTCTCATTCATGTGCTCATCCAAACCCCTCTTAAAAGCCCCCGATGAATTTGCCTTCAGCACCCTATCAGGCAACGCATTCCAGGCATCCACTACTCTCTCAGTAAAAAATGTACCCTTCACGTCTGTTCTGAAGCTACCCCCTCTCACCTTAAATGAATGCCTTTAGTCCCCTGATTTCTGTAACATATATTAATGATTTTGACTTGCACGTAGGGGGCAAAATAAAGGTAACATAACCATCAGTTATGTGCTCAAGGTGGATAGCTTTAGACTGCAGGAAGATGTAGATAATGGTCAGTTGGGCAGAAGCAATGGCAAATGGAATTTAATCCTGAGAAATGTGAGGTAATGCATTTGGGGAGGTGCATTAGATTAGATGTAGATATGCTTATTGGTCACATGTACATCGAAACACACAGTGAAACTCCTCTTTTGTGTAGAGTGTTCTGGGGGCAGCCCGCAAATGTCGCCACGCTTCTGGCGCCAACATAGCATGCCCACAACTTCCTAACCTGTACGTCTTTGGAATGTGGGAGGAAACCAGAGCACCTGGAGGAAACCCACGCAGTCACTGGGAGAACGTATAAACTCCTTACAGACAGCGGCGGGAATTGAACCTGGGCCGCTGGCGCAGCAATAGCGTTACACTAACCGCTACACTACCGTGCCACCCCTGATCAAGGCAAGAGAACGTTTAATAAATAGGAGGATGTTGAGTGGTGTGGAGGATCAAAGGGATCTAAGAGTGTTGGTCCACAGATCCTTAAAGGTAGTTGGATTACAGAGCAACAGCGTGGTTAGAAGGGCAAATGGGTTGCTTTTCTTGGTTAACTGATGCAGAGAATACAAGGGCATAGAGGTTTTGTTATCACCATATATACAGCAGTACTTGGGCCTTATGTTGAGCAATGTGTACGGTTCTGTTCAGTACATTACAGGAAAGATACAAGAAGGTGCAGAAGAGATTTATGAGGAGGCTTAGGTGAGACGTATCTGTGGTCTTCAAAATAATGAGACACCTAGATAAATAGGAAGGGTCTATTTCTTTTAGCAGATGGATCAAAAATAAGGGAGCATAGGTGGAAGGATTAGATGGAAGATGATGCACTTTTCACCCAAAGGGTGGTAGGGGTCAGGAACTCACTGCTGAACCCCTCCCCACATTTAAAAACTGTTTGAAGGTGCACTTGAAGAGCTATAATCTGCATAGCTATGGACCTGGTGCTAGAAGGTGTGATTAGACTGAGTGGATCTTCCTCTAATAATACAGGCATGATGGGTCAGGTGGCCTCCTTTTCTGCCATAAATTTCCTGTGATTTCTCTGATTCTGTGTCCCTCAAAGGCCCTTGTCACTGTGTTCTAATTTACTGGAATATATTACGTGACACAATAGGATATCATGTCCGATCAGTGTAAGAAAATATGTTTTATCAGACTGCTGCTCAAACTATAAATCATTACTCAAATTTATTGCATGTTAAATAAGAGAACGAACAGTAACAATAAAAACAAATAGATTTACAGTTTGCAGTTCCACTCTCAGTCTGAAATGACAAAGCTATTTTTCTTCCTGCTAATGACCCTTGAAATATGGGAGTAAAATAAAACTTTGGTGGGATCATAAAACATTTAGGAATAGATTTGTTCAATGTCCCACCTAATATTCCTGTCCATTGAAGGTAATCAGGCAGGGTGTGTAATGAGCAGCTAATCTGCTCCACCCACTTAGTACCCATGTCAGGCTTGCATATTGCTCACAAGGTTTTTTTTCTTGTAAGACTCCAATTCCCAGCAGCATGTTGCTCCTTCCATTCCCCCGATAGCCTAACCGAAAATTTATTTTCATAGCCACCTACTTCTTGGACTCTATCTCTGTCCAATTCCAGATGAAGATATTGGATCCTCTTTTGTTTATCATGAACTTCAAAAGGAAACTCCAAGCACTTTGTGGACAGTTAATTACTTTCTTAGTACATTCACCATTGTAGATAAAAGTGACAGTTAATACGTAATCAAAAAGTTTCACAAGCAGTAAATATTCAGTATATGGAACTGTTGGCAGAGGAATGACTGTTAACCAAGATATAAAGATTCTTATACTAAAACACTTCTTTAAATAACACCACAGGATTTTTATATCCATCTAAACAGGCAGCTGTTTACATCTTCTATGGAATATAACAATATAGCCTAGGTTGTGCGTGCTCACATCTTTGAGTAAGATCTAAGAACCTTTCAACTCATAGTCAAGGTGATTGCTAATTGAGATAAAGGAAGAAATGTTGGTAAAATAACGTAAACAGAAACCAGATAGAAAAACAGAAACATCAACAGGAAGAGCTGACAGAAAAAAAGGAAAAATAAAAAGAGGAAAGATATTATTAGAAAAAAAAAGAAACCACAGTGGAAAAGATCCGTGAGCGTCACAATCAAAATCTCAGAGAGATGAACACAAAAGGTTTTGAGAAGGAAGAGGAAACAAAGTCATAGAAAGTGAAATAAAATGTTATTTTGGCTATGAGAAACAAGAGTTCAATCCGGCTCTGGGTCAAGTAGGATGTCAAGGTTACAACCAGTTTGTTTCAGCATAATTAAAAGAACTGGTGGCAATATTATTGACCAGCATTAAAGATAGTATGGGCTTTGTCAGCATTAAATATGAGTAATTATGACTTATTCAGGGTTGGATAGCAAACAAGTAATCTTAGAACATTAAAGCAGTTTTAACATTAAGAGGGCGATAAAGAGATAGAGCTTGGTATTCAAAGCAATCATATGGAACTTGACAGATATTGGAAACACACAAAAAACAAAATTCTGGGAACACTCAGCAAACCAGGCAACATCTGGAAAGAGAAGCAGTTAACATTTCAGGTCAAAGACCCTTTGTCAGAAGCATTAACTCTTGTTCCTCTTTTCACAGATGTTGCCCGACCTGCTTAGTGGTTCCAGCATTTTCTGTTTTTGTTTCAGATTTTCAGCAATTGCATTTTTTCTATCTTCAAAGTCAAGGTCATTTATTTTCATGTGCACAAGTTTACATACGCACAGGTGCAATGAAAAACTTACTTGCAGCAGCAACACAGGCACATAGCATCATATAAGCAGCATTCACAAGAAAAAACATAAATTAAATATAAATTATACATAATTTTTACAAGAAAACACAATTAGAACAAAAAAAAATCAAAGTCCATTTTAGTGCAAAGTGGTAAAAGTGATTGTAGTGTTGCTGAACTGTAGTGATTAGGGTTGTGCTAGTTGGTTCGAGAACCGAATGGTTGAAGGGAAGTAGCTGTTCTTGAACCTGGTGGTGTGGGACTTCAGGATTCTGTACCTCCTGCCTCATGGTAGCTGCAAAAGGATGGCATGGCCCGGATGGTGGGGATCTTTTATGATTGATATTGCCTTCTTGAGGCAGCGCCTCCTGTAGATACTACCAGTGGTGGGAAGGGATGTGCCTGTGATATATTGGGTAGAATCCACTACTCTCTGCAACTTCTTACATTCCTGTGCATTTGGATTGCTGTACCAGATCATGATGCAACCAGTCAGGATATTTTCAATAGTACATCTGTAGACGTTTGTTAGGGTGTTTGGTGACAAGCCAAACCACCTTAACCTCCTAAGAAAGTAAGGGCGCTGGCACGCCTTGCATCTATGTGTGCTGGTCCCAGGACAGGTCATCTGATATGTTAACACCCAGGAAATTTAAAGCCGTTGACTCTTTCCGCTGCCAGTCCCCCAAAGTAGACGGGTGCATGTTCAACCTCCTTCCCCTTCCTGAAGCCAACAATCAGCTCTTTAGTTTTGCTGACGTTGTGCGAGAGGTTGTTGTTGCAGCACCACCCAATCAGGTGTCCTATCTCGCTCCGGTAAGCTGACTCATTGCCACCTGTGATTCATCCAACAACAGTAGTGTCATCGGTGAATTTGAAGATGGCATTGGAGCTATGCTTAGCTGCCCAGTCATGTGTTTATAGAAAGTAGTGCTGATGATCAATGAGAAGGAGATGTTGTTACCAATCCTCACTGACTGAGGTCTGCCAATGAGGAAGCTGAGGCTCAGAGGAGGTTCAGATTCAGAAGGAGGTTCAGAGGCCCAGGTCTTGAAACTTGATGATGAGTTTGGGTTGGATGACTGTGTTCACCGCCAAGCTGTAGTCGATGAACAGCAGCCTGACGTACGAGTTCCTGATGTCCTGATGGTTCAGAGCAGAATGAAGAGCCAGAGAAGTCACATCTGCTGTTGATTGTTGTGGTGGTAGGCAAATTGGAGCAGATCCAGGTCATCTCTGAGGCAGGAGTTGATTCGCACCATAACCAGACTCTGGAAGCACTTCATTACGGTTGGTGTAAGTGTCACCGGATGGTAGTCATTGAGGCAGGTCACCACACTGTTCTTGGGCACTGGTACAATTGATGCTTTCTTGAAGCAGGTGAGAACCTCAGACCACAGAAGTGAGAGGTCAAATATGTCCGTAAATACTCCAATCAATGACAGGGATTAGGGTCTGCATCATTGCACAGTGATGGGCAGTTTACAAAGGCTGTTCTCTTGCAACATTCCAAGCTCGGCCATCCTATGCAAAGGGCCTAGTGGAAGAGAGGTTGCTTCTCATGCAGTCAGACCTGCATTACTCAGCATCACTGCCTTCATCCATTTATATTTCTGTATGTAGCACAGATTAAGACAAATCCCAACTGGAATTCCTATTTTATAATTTATATATTCTAATTGTAGCAACTAAAAATGCACCAGTCAAAGCTCTAAAATAAAAGATGTCATTCACTTCATAAGTGTCAAATTCAAACATTTTGGAAAACTTAAAAAATTTGCTCTGTGAAACTGAAGAGTTATAATTGAATAATGAATAAAAGGGTGCTTGAAGCACATATAAATGGATCTTGTACTTCTCTCTGATATTTGACTAGCCTTGAGTCTATATTGATTGAATGATGTCATTGATTAAAGGCCTGGTGATACATGTTAACTATTTCTAGAACTTTGGCATATCTGGTATTACCTTAGATACATTTGCCAGTGATTAATCAATTGTAATGATAAACATTTCATCCTTATGTTTGATGTAAAAATTTAAAACTTTTCCAGTATGCAATCACAGATGATGCCTTTCCTAAAATAACTCTTTATTTTCATCTTCTGATCATTGGACAGTGATATCTGCCAGAAGGCACTTGCACATGAATGTTGAGCAAGGATTGGGTTTAGCTGTAAAAACTTACACGGTTGGGACTTGTCCAACATGCCATTAAACATTGACTGAGGAAAGTGACAACTTGTTCAAAAGATCATAGGCCTCCAGCAAAATCAAAAGCAGTTTCTCTCTTTAATTAAAATTATGAAGGGTACAAATAAAATAGAAAGAGAGAAACTATTCCCATTGGTGGAGGGGTCAGTAACTAGGGGACATTGAATAAATATGATTCAAAAAGAACCAGAAGTGACACGAGGAAAAGTTTTTCATGCAGCAAGTGATTATGGTCTGGGATACACTGCTAGGGACAGTAGCGGTGGCAGAATCAATAATCACATTCTAAAAGGGAGCAGGATAAGTATCCAAAAGAAAGCAATTTGTGTGGAGCCACAGGAAATGGTGAGGTCTTAAATGAATACTGTTGTCTGTCTTTACCTTGGAGAGGTAATGTGTTCAGAGAGGAGATTAGTGATATCCTGAAGAGTATTGACGTTATAAAGGAGGAGCTTTTGACGTCTTGAATTGCATGAAGGTGGATAAACCCCTGGGACTTGACCAGATGTATCTCAGGATGTTATGCAAAGCAAGGGAGGAGATTACTGGCATCCTGGATCTTCATTAGCCTCAGGTGGGGTACCAGAACACTGGAGGATAGCTAATGGTGAAACTTTGTTTAAGAAGGGCAGCAGGGAAAAGCCATTGAACTACAGGCCAGTGAGCCTTACATCAGTGGTGGGAAAGTTATTGGAGGAGATTCTGAGAGACAGGATTTATTTGCATTTGGAAAGGCAAGGACTGATTAGGGATAGCATGGCTTTGTGCATGGGAAATCATGAGTCATTAATTTGATAGAGTTTTTTGAAGAGGTGACTAAGAGAATTGAGGAGGGCAGGGCAGTAGACATTGTCTACGTGGACTTTAGCAAGGCCTTTGACAAGAACCCACATGGCAGGCTGGTCCAGAAGGTCAGAGCACATGGATCCAGAGTGAGCTAGCCAATTGGATACAAAATTAGCTTGGTGGTTGGAGACAGAGGGTGACGGTGGAGGGTTGCTTTTCATATTGGAGGGCTTGACCAGTAGTGTGCCACAGGGATTGGTACTGGCTTCTCTTACGGTTTGTTATAAATATTAATGATTTGGATGAGAATGTAGTTAACATAATTAATAAGTTTGCAGATGACACCAAAATTGGTGGTATAGTGGACAGTGAAGAAGATTATCTAAGGTTACAAGAGGATATTGATCAACTGGGAAAGTGGACAAAGGACTGGCAGATGGAATTTAACTCAGACAAGTGCAAGGTGATGTATCTTGGGAAGTTAAGCCTGTAAAAGATATACATGGTGAATGGCAGGGCCCTTGAGAGTGTTGTTAAACAGAGAGACTGAGGGGTACAAGTGCATTGTTCTCTGAAAGTAGCAACACAGGTAGACAGGGTGGTGAAGAAGGTGTATTGCATACTTGCCTCCATTGGTCAAGACATTGACTACAAGAGATGGGACATTATGTTACATTGTACAAAACATTGGTTATGCCACACTTGCAGTATTGTGTGCAAATCTGGTCGTCACACTACAGCAAAGATATCATTAAGCTAGAGAGAGTGCAGAAGAGATTCACAAGGATGTTGCCTGGTTTGGAGGGCTTAAGTTATAAGGTGAGGTTGGTTAGGTTTGGTCTCTTTTTTCCTGGAGTGGTGACATGATAAAGGAATAGAAAATTATGAGAGGCAGAGATGGGGTAGATAGCCAGAGTCTGTTTCCCATGGTAGGGAGGTCTAAAACTAGAGAGCATAAGCTTAAAGTGCGTGGAAGGAGGTTTAAGGGGGATCTGAGTGGTAAATCTTTCACACAAGACTAGTCGGTATCTGGAATGAGCTGCCAGAGGAGGTGGTGGAAGCAGGAACAGTGACAACATTTAAAGAAGCAGCTGGACAGGTACTTGAAGAAACAAGGCATAGAAAGACATGGAATTAACGCAGGCAAATGGTATCAGTATAGGTAGGCATGATGGTTGGCATAGACATGGTGGGCCGAAGGGTCTATTTCTATGCTGTACGACTTTAGCTTGCAGGGCTACGATGAGTGGCTGGGAGAGTAGGGCTACCTGGATCATTCATATATAAAGCTAGTACAGTCTTGTTGGGCCAAATGGCTTCCTTCCGAATGATTCAGTGATTTAATGTAAACAGAGTTAATATTTCAGTTTGATAGATTTTTATCAGAACTATGAAAAGCTAGAAATCTGAGATCCTTTTTAAGTTGTCAAGAAGGGAGAGGAGTGGAGGGAACAACAGTACCATCTGTGATAGGCTTGAGACCAAAAGAAACAGAATGATACAAGTGGTGATAGAAACAGAAAACGCTGGAGACACCCAGCAGGTCAGGCAGCATCACTGGAAAGTTACTGTTTCAGATCCGAAGTCCTTCAGCAGTACTGGAAAAGTGAGAAAGCAAATCTTTCTATATCTTGGGAGCCATGTTCCAGTGAAGGTGTAGACCTTGGATAAAATTCACCACTACACCTGGCCTTGCAGAGACTGCTGAGGAAAAGAGGTCAAACCTTCATAACCAAATAACAGCAGTTATTTCTACCCACCTGTATGCTTCAGAAACATGGACAACCCAAAACAGGGCCCAAAAAACACTGGAGAAATTCCATCAAAGATGTCTGTGCAAAATCCTCCAAATCAATTGGCAGACTAGGAAACCTAATGTCACTATCCTGTTTGGACTATGCTCAACAGCTCAACCATGCTTGACACCAGATTCCTAAAACAAGCTTTACTCCCAGCTCTGTTATAGCAATTGTTTTCCAGGACAGAGAAAATCTATCAAGGACATTCCTAAAACCTTCTTGAAAAATTGTAATATCTTCACCCAACTCAGGAGCGTCTGGGAAGGGACCAAACACCTTGTGTTTCTGTAAATGGAGCATATTGACACTAAGCATAATGTTCAGAAGGAACTAACCACCTACCTGCCCCACTTGTGACAGTTCTGAAAGTCCTCATAGGACACTTCAGCTACTCCAGAACCTGGAGAACTAGGGTAGAAGCCAATCATTACTGCAGGATATTCAACCCTAACCCTAATCTGTTTTTGTAGCTAAGTACAGAATAGGTATGTCCAGATTAGAAAGAAGGACATGAATGGGAAAATAAGGGAAGCTTGGATGTCCAGAGAAGTAATGAACTTAGTCAAGAAGAAAAAGGACAAGTATGTAGAGCTTCGGAAGTTAGGATCAGACAGAACACGTGAGGACTATAGAGAAGCTAGAACTGAACTCAAGAAAGGAATTAGGAAAGCCAGGAAAGGCCATGAAAAGTCCTTAGCAAGTAGGATTAAGGAGAATCCAAAGGCATTCTATACCTACATCAGGAATAAGAGGATGACGAGGGAAAGGGTAGAACTACTTAAGGATAATGAGAGGAATCTATGTTTGGATGCAGAGGATGTGGGTGAGGTTCTGAATGAGTATTTCTCTTCAGTATTTACCCAGGAAGGGGACATGCAGGATGCAGAAATTGGAACTGAGGGCGGAAACATGTTAGGGCACTTAGAGGTCAAGGAGGAGGTAGTGTTAGATCTCCTAAACAGTATTAAGGTGGATAAGTCCCCGGGGCCCGATGGGATATACCCCAAGTTACTGAGGGAGGCGAGAAAGGAAATTGCTGGGGCCTTGACCAGTATCTTTGTGTCCTCTTTGACCACGGGTGAGGTCCCAGATGACTGGCGAGTGGCTGATGAAAGGAACAAGGGAACATCCGGGGAACTATAGACCGGTGAGTCTCACGTCAGTTGCAGAGAAATTGCTGGAGAAAATTCTTAGAGATAGGATATACGAGCATCTGGGATCCAATGTCTTCATTAGGGAAAGCCAGCATGGCTTTGTGCGGGGCAAGTATTGTCTTACTAACCTGGTTGAGTTTTTTGACAGGGTGACGAGAGAGATTCATGAAGGTAGAGCTGTGGATGTCATCTATATGGACTTCAATAAGGCATTTGACAAGGCCCCAAATAATCGGTTAATCAAGAAAGTTCGGATGCATGGGGTCAGTGGAGAATTGGTTGTGTGGATCCAGAACTAGCTGCCTGTAGAAGACAAAGGGCAGTGGTTGAAGGGACTTATTTGGGCTGGAGGCCTGTGAGTAGTGGCGTTCTGCAGGGATCTGTGCTGGGACCTCTGCTGTTTGTGATGTACATAAATGACCTGTATGTTGATGGATGGGTTAGTAAGTTTACAGACAATACCAAGATTGGTGGAGTTGTGAATAGTGTAGAAGACTGGCGATGGAGACAGCATTAAATAAGATCAGCTGCACGTATGGGCAGAGAAATGGCCGATGGAGTTTAACCAGGATAAATGTGAGGTGTTGCACCTTGATTGGACTAATGTCAAGACAGAGTACACTCTTAAGGGCAAGACCCTTAACAGTGTTGATGAGCAGAGAGAACTTGGGGTGCAAGTCCATGACTCATTGGAAGTGGCTACACAGGTAGACAGGGTGGTTAAGAAGGCTTATGGAATACTTGCATTTATTAATCGGGGTATTGTGTATAGGAGTCAAGAAGTTATAATGCATCTCCATAGAACTCTGGTTAGGCTGCATTTAGAATATTGCGTGCAATTCTGGTCACCTCACTTTAGGAAGGTTGTCGAGGCTCTAGAGAGGAGGCTTACTAGGATGCTGCCTGGATTAGAGGGCATGTACTATCAGGAGAGGCTGGACAAACCTGGGCTTTTTTCTCTGGAGCAGCAGAGGCTGAGGGGTGATCTGTTGGAAGTGTATAAAATTATGAGGGGCATAGATAGGGTGGACAAGCAATATCTTTTTCCCATTATTGAGCGATCCAATACCAGAGGGCATGCATTTAAAGTGAGAGGGGGTAGGTTCAGAACAGACATGAAGGGTATGTTTTATACTGAGAGAGTGGTGGTTGCCTGGAATGCGTTGCTGATAGGGTGGTGGAGGCAAATTCATTGTGGGCTTTTAAGAGGGGCTTGGATGAGCACATGAATGAAAGGAAAATAGAGGGATATAGGCATTCTGTAGGTAGGAGGGAATAGCTATGTCGGCACAACATTGTAGGCTGAAGGGCCTGTTCTGTGCTGTACTGTTCTATGTTCTATGTTCTGTTTATTTTGCTGGTTCATTTGAACTCCTGGTCAATGGTAATCTCTCCTCAGGATGTTGAGTGTGGGGAACATAGTGATGGTAATGCCATTGAATGTCATGGGCACATGGTTAATCTCTCTCCTGTTGAAGAAAGTCATTGCCTGGTAATTGTCTGTCAGATGTTGTTTGCTATTTACCAGTCCATGCCTGAATGTTTTCTAGGCCTTACTGCATGCAGGCACAGACTGTTTGATTCTATCAGGATTTGTGAACAGAAAAATAGTGAAATAACCTTGTTCTAACCCTGAACCCAACTATGTTGCATGAATTAATTCCTAAATGCCCCTCTAACTTTAGATCACTTAGTTCTTTGTTAATTACCCAGAACTATGACAGAGAACGCATTGATACTTGTCGGATTTGTGACATATGGACAGCAGTTCTGAATAACATTGCAAAATCCTCTGTTTTCTCACCACATGTTCCTTATCCTATTTTGGAATAATTAAAGTCTTCTACATGAATAAATCTGCTGTAAATATAAAACTCTTTAATTTTATGCAAATTCCATCCTCAGTCTCCTTTCCATCATTTAGCATTCTGCATTATATTTCCAACAATCTTGTATTACTTATTTCATTCCAAAGGGCATAATTTCATTACTTTTGGATCACTTCCCTGTTTACATGTTTGTGCTTTAATACGGTGACATTATTATAGTAACCACAATTCCTGACAGTATAGTATCCAATTGCAGACCTTGACTGAACTGCAGCCATATATTTCAGACTCTTGTAGCAGATCAGAATGTTCCACTGAAATCAATGATTCTACTTCCTTCATTTTGATTCTAAATTTCTGTACTTTAGTATAGATACATTTAGGATTGGGTGCTCCTGAGTTGGCAATGTTTCTTATTGCCTTGTCATTCTTCAGCTGAAAATAATGGTTCCGCTAAAGCCTGGATGTGGTTTCTCACATAATGTATAAGCCTTTGGCAAAAGCATTGATGCAGGCATTTTGAACATGGAAAATGCTATTGTACCTTGACTCCTGAAATATGATGCAATATTTTTATATAGAGAGATAACCAAAACTCTTAACATTGTTAATGTTGGGACATAAGAAATAGAAGCAGGGCTGGGCCATTCAGCCCCTCACATCTGCTCAGCCATTACATAAAATCATGGCTAATCTTGTACCACAGTTTCATTTTCCTGTAATAGCCTCATTTCCCTTGATTGCATTAATACCTAAAAATACGTCAGTCACTATATTGAGGAAACTCAGTGACTGATCCTCCTCAGCCCATTTGGATAAAACATTTCAAAGAGTCATTAAGCTCTGGGTGAAGAAATTTCTTCTCATAGTCCTGAACGGCTGACGTCATATTCAGAGACACTGGCCCCTGGTTCTAAATACTCCGGCTGGAGCAAACATAATTCCTGCACTTACTCTATCAATCTCAATAAGATTTTTGTATGTTTCAGTAAGATCTCTTCTTGTTCTTTGAAAATACTGATAAATACTGCCTGCATTATCTCTATGGGGGAATTCCTCATCCAAGGAATCAATCTGGTGAACTTTCTTCAATCATAATTACTTCTTTCTTTGGTAGAAAGTCCAGATCTGCCTACAGTATTCTAGATGTGATCTCACTAGGGCTATATAATTGCACTAGCTTTGCATGAGGTATAAGTAGTGGATTTGTAACGTATTGTTAAAATTATTGACAGCATTTCAGTCATATGCATGACAAAGTCAATCACTACCAAAATTATATTTATATCACATCTATTTCTTTAATAAGCATTTAAAAACTGAATAAATTAGAAGGAGGCCTGTTTGTAATAATGCTCTTATAATTTTTTATTTCCATGGTCCTTAGATCAAAATTAGCAACACAGTTTCAAAATATGTATGCAATTAATTATTTACATTCACTTGGGGAAAAATGACTGAATTAAGGTTTGTTAAAGGTTGAAGACTGCCTACTGAATGATTCGTGATAGAAGAGTCATAACTATGGCAACAGAACATTAGAAGTAGGACGATTTATTTAATTGCAGGTATTGGGTGGATTGTTCACAATATACTTAGCAGAAAAAAATGATACAATTAATTTAAATGACCTGAAATCAGAGGCCACAAAGTGTGTGCCATATTATGCTGAAAGGAAATTATTAGCCATAAAGCATGTAGATATCTCTGATAAATTGATAGATCTTCAAGTAATAGTCCTGCATTTGTTGTAGAAAGATAATGAAATGTATTTTTTATTATTTATTCATTTTTTAGGATGTGGGGGTCACTGGCTAGCAAAGGATTTATTACCCATCCCTAATAACCCTCGAGAAGATAGTGGTGCATTTCCACTAGTGAAGGTGCTCTCACAATTCTCTTAGATAGAGTTCCAGGAATTAGAAGGATTTGCACTCAGCAATGCTGAAGGAATGGCAATATATTTCCAAGTCAGGGGAATCTGAAAGTGGTGATATCCTCATGAGCCTGCTATTCTTATCTTGTTGGTGTTAGAGGTTGTTAAGTTTCGGAAGTATTGTCAGAGCAGCTAACGTGAGTAACAACCATACATTTTGTAGATAGTACACACTGCAGACTTAAAGCACTGGCGGTGCAAGGAATGAATATTTATGGCAGTGAATGGGGTACCAGTAAAATGAACTGCTTTAACCCGGATGGTGTTGGAACTGCACTCATCCAGGCAGGTGGACAGTATTCCATCATGCCCCTCACCTGTGCATTGTAGCTGATGGGAAGGTTTGGTGTGTCTGGAGGTGTATCAATTGCTGCAGGATGCCCAGCCAAAAGCACAGAGTCAGTTTAGCACAACATCCTATGACTGCAGTATCCATAGATTGTGGATTTCAGTAATTAAGGGGGTGATTTTATTTTAATTTCAAAAATGTCCTTGTGTAATTTAGGTTCACAGTTAAATTCATGTGGTTTTAATTTTCAGTGATTGAAAATTAGAAACAAGTAGACTTAAGTCTCCCAGAAAATTGAGTGACCAGTTAGAATTGGTTATTTGAAGTCAGCTAACTCAAAAGTACTAAAACCTGGGAAAATGTCTGAGAATTTCAGCTAAAAACAGAGTGTGTTTTCAGCACAACATCCTTTGAGTGCAGTGCCCACAGTGTCAACTCTGGTGTGTAAGAGATTTCAACAAGGTTAAGCTAACAATCATAGAATTAAATTAATTACATATTTAAAAACAGATAAGGCAGGGCAGGTGATGTGTTGCAGCTGCAGTATATTGAGTTTATGGAAACCATTGGGATCCATGGCAATGCCCTTTGCATTTAAGTGCCTCCAGCTTGAGGAATCATGGCTCAGAGTTGATGAGCTGGAGCCTGAGATTCTTTCACTGCAGTGCATTAGGAAGTTAGAAAGTTACTTGGTTACTTTGTTCCAATTAGCCAGTTAAGAGGAGAAAGCGAAGAGACAGGGCTGGGAATCCTGAAGATAAGTTATAGTTGGGCAAAAAGGTTGGCAGGTGGGCAAAATGATCAGCATGGAGATGGTGGGCTGAAGGGCCCGTTTCTGTGCTGTACAACTCCATGACTCTACCCTCATTCCTTACACTTGCTCAACTTATATGAGATTCTTGCAGAATGTGGGAATGAGAACAGAGACTGGGGGGTTGTGGGGGAGGGGGAATGAAAACTGACCACAGTGTTACAAGAGGCTATTCAAGTCGGAGAGTGAAAAGGCAGTAGGAGACAGTGTAGTTGGAGGGATACATACTGTTCTCTGAAGCCATGAATGTGAGTCGCAAAGGTTGTGTTACAAACCTGGTGCCACAATTAAGGACATCTCTCTGAGGCTGGAAAGGAAATTAACTTTGGAGTGGAAAGATCCAATTGTTGTGATCCATGTGGGAACCAAGACATAGAAAGAACAAAGAAGGAGGTTCTGCAGAAGAAATATAAGTAGAATCACAAAGGAAACAATCTTTGGATTATTTAGATAGGATTTCTTTATTAGTCACATGTACATCGAAGCACATAGTTAATACACCTTTGCATAGAGTGTTCTGGGGGCAGCCCGCAAGTGTTACCATGCTTCTGGTGCCAACATAGTGTACCCACAACTTCCTAACCCGTACGTCTTTGGAATGTGGGAGGAAACCCACGCAGTCACGAGGAGAACGTACAAACTCCTTTGGCCATGAGGTAACAGATCTCCATGTTGCATATTTCTACTGCTGATGATGGTTAACAATGCCTCATGGATACTCAGTGTTGATGTACCAGATTGGTTTTGATCACACTTAACACGATTGCTGAGCCACACAGCACAATGGAGGGTGTTCATGGTCTGAAGATGGGACTTTGCCTTCATTAGTACTATGTGATGGTTATTTCTGCCAATGATATCACAGACAGGTGCATCCACAAAAGACAGATTGGTGTGGACACAGTCAAATACTTTATCCACTGCATTGGTTCAATCACAACCTATTGCAGACATTGTCTGACAACTATGTCCTTCAGGACTCAGGCAGCTTAAACAGTGTTGGTGCTCTTGATGAGACTGAAGTCCCTCCCATTGCATTTTCTATGTGAAATTCAATATGGAGGAGCACTAATTCATCAGCTGAGGATGGTAGTTGGTAATCAGGAGGTGGTTTCCTTGTGCCGTAATGAAAAATGATGTCTGTAGTCAATGTTGAGGACTCCAAGGTACACACTCCTTCCTACCTGTATACCACTGAGTACCCCTCTGCTGGGTCTAACTTGTGGATAGGTGAGGACATGCCCAGGAATTGTGATGGAGGAGACAGAAATATTGGTTGCAGGGTCTGATTCTGTAAGTATGACTGTTACACTGTTGTTTGCCAAGTCTATGGAATTTAGACTTCAGTCCTCAGATGTTTGTGAGGAGGACTTTGCAAGATCAACTTGGCTGGGAACAATTTTGCCAATTCTGAATCAGGTGTCTAGGCCAATGCTGAGTGGTTGGTCCAGTTTTATCCTTTATTTGCTTACAATTGAATAACTTGTTAGATTATTTCAGAAGGCAATTAAGAACCAACCATGTTGCTGTGACTTTAGTCACATATAGGCTAGAACAGGCCCATTTATCTGATGCACCTGGCAGATTTCCTCCTCTGAAGGCATTATTGAGCCTGTTTTTATGACAATCTAGTTTCAAAGTCATCATTATTAGGACTAGTTTTTTATTTAAATCCATATCATTTACTAAATGTAAATTCCACAGCTCCATGGTGGAGTTCAACTCTGAATTGTTAATCCAAACCTCTTGCTCCTTGCCTGGTAATTAACAATGGCGCCACCTCTGTACTCCTAAATTTATTCAGCCCCACAGAGATGAAATTATTCTAAAGCTTCAGAAACTTGAAACTAATAATAAAAAATGTTAGGATCAGATGAACAATAAAAGAGAAGTCAGCAATATAGGATATAAAGTGGATTGTGGAAGTTCAAAATTAGTTGCGTGGAAACACTGAAAATAGGAGAAGGAGTAGGTCATAGAACACAGAACTGTATGCCACAGGAACAGGCCCATCTGCCCGTGATGTCTGGGCTGAACATGAAGCTGAATTAAAGTAAATCTCTTCTGACTGTACATGATCCATATCCCTTCATTCCCTGCATATTCATGTGTCTACCTAACAGCTTCTTAAATGCCACTATCGTATCTGCTTCCACCACCACCCCCCATCAGCCTATTCCAGAAACATACCATTCTCTGTATAAAAAAAATTTGCCCCACACATCTCCATTAAACTTTCCCCCTCTCACCTTAAATGCATGTCTGCTAGTACTTGGCATTTCTACTCTGGGAAAAAGATTCTGATTGTCAACCCCATCTATGCTTTTCATAATTTTATAAACTTCTATCAGGTCTCCCCTCAGCTTCCAACGCTCCAGAGAGAACAACTCATTTAGACCTTTATACTGACTCCACCATTCAATATGATCAAGGCTGATCATCTACCTCAGTACCCTGTTCTGTCGTCCTCCTCATATCCCTATATCCCTTGCTCACTTTAGCATTAAGAAATACATCTACTTCCTTTTTGAATATATTTAATGACTCGGCCTCTGCTGCCTTCCATGACAGAGAATTTCACAGGTTCACCACACTGTGGGTGAAGAAATTTCTCCTGATCCTGGTTCTAAATGGCATACCTTATACACTGGCTCTGGACTCCCCAGCCATTGGGAACATCCTTCCTGCATCTAGTCTGTCTAATCTTGTTAGATTTTATATGGTTCTGTGAGATCCCTTCCCATTCTTCTAACTTCCAGTGAACGTAGGCTCAATTGACCCAATCTCTCCTCATAAGACAGACCTGGCATCCCAAGGATCAGTATGGTAAATCTCTCCCTCTGTGCAATGAAATAAGACAAGACATTATATTTGCCAAGAATATATGAAAAGTTGCCATTAGAATAGTTCCAATTATTTCCTTAAAAGGAGCTGGATAGATATGCATTTAGAAATGAAAAGACTGGAAAGAACAATCACTTGGAAGATAGCTTCTGTACTTTGTTACCAAGAAATGTTCCACACAAGAAGGGAACAGACACAGGTTATGTTTTAGAGCTGGCGAGATATTCTAATTTTCCTTCATTAATTTCAGGAGCCAGGGAGGTACTTTACCCTTATGAGAATCGGAACAGAATCAATGAGAGCCTTCACTTTATGAAGTCTGTGGAAGGAGATGGTGTTATATATGGTACCTTTTTGCTTTACCTTTAGATTGATAGCAATACAAAAAACGTCCTATGATGATTAATATAGAACAGTCTATGATGGTTTCAGTACCATTTTAGAACAAGCTTAGTTACCTACATATACAGACTATATCAGATAATAATCTCACAAGTTCATTGAACTATCTTTCAAGTAAAAACAGTATGTCATTATGAATTCATATTTAAATTGCCAAGTTAAAATACTTCCGGTCCTTGATAGAAGAAAAATTGCATTGAATTATTTATTGCCATGTGTTAAAAAAGGCAAACACATTATATCAGTCAGACAGACATTTACTCGTGTAATTTTATTCATTCAGAGTAAGTTGGCACTTTTGGCAAGATCATTCATTGCCCATTCCTGAATGTCCCTGAGAAATTGGTGGGAACAACTGAATGTGCTTCTTAGACCATTTCAGAGGGCAGATTTATGACTAACCTATATTATCATGAATCCAGAGTTACATGGGTTAGGCCTGGTAAGAATTATAATGGTTTCTTTCCAAAAATATATTAAAAATGGATCAGGATTTTATAACAAACTAATAATCCCAAGGTCAAAATTACTGAAACTTGTTTATATTCTACATTTTTTAAATTATCTGAATTCAAACTCTCAAACTTTTATAGTGAAATTTGATTCCTCTGGATTATTAGCCCGGTCCTCTACATGACGAGGCCAGCAACATAACTACTGTACTATTGATTTTGGTACAATATATAAAAGGTGAGCTGAAACAGCAAATTATTTAACAGTTTCTGTGGTGGATTATTTTTTACTTCAAAATATACTTTATTCATAAGAAATTCTGAAGAGTGTTCCAATCAATCATGTTATTCCCATTATTTAGCATTCATATGTCAACTCTCATTCATTTATAGCCTTAAAGCAAATAGTTCACGGGGTTTTAACACAGATTTCAACTAATCTGCATGCAATGACAAAAGGGCTATGAACTCTGGCCTTTGACTATGCCATTTGCAGCACAGATCGTGGACAAAACCATTCTCTGGAATACCAGTGAGTTTTGGGCTGACCAAAGGGCATTTTTCACTGAGTTTATGGTTTCCCAGCAGGAGTTGATACTTATCTCAGTGTGTGTGCCTGTGAATAGTCTGTACAGCACAGACTTCTGAGTTATGCAGTTGTTGGAGGTGAACCTTAATACCTCCGCATCTGCAAAGTTGACTGAAGACATTGTACAACATCCTTAACCATTTCAATCCGGACTTTGGACATTGCATTGAGTTTGCTGATGTGTCTGCCTGATCATTTAACTGCATCAATGATGTGGTTGTAGTCACCACCCTGAGTGACTGGTTGGGATATCATTAGCAGCAGCGTGGGCTGCTGGAAAATGGGCAGGCTCTCATTTCTCACAGTCACATTGATGAGCTTGAGTAGAACGTAGATTCTGCCATAGAATCACACAGCACAGACACAGGCCCTTCGGTTGATTGGACCCACATCGACTGTCAAGCACCCACTTACACTAATTCTGTTTTATTCTCCCCACATTCCCATCAATTCCCCCCAGATTCCAGGACTCACCTGCACGGAAAGGTCACCTTGCTGTGGCAAATTAATAGACCAACCAGCAAGACTTTGTGATGTGGGAGGAAACCTGGGCACTTGGAGGAAATCCACGTGGTCACAGGAAGAACATGCAAACGCCACACAGACAGGTCAGTTTTGATCCCAGGTCATTGGAGCTGTGAGGCAGCAGTTCTGCATCTACATTAAAGAGATGATCCCCCACCACCTCTCTGACTTCACCGTCACTAAACTTGTTTCCCCACAACAGAATACACAGGCCTGAGGAAAGGTTATTACTGCATCTGTGAGACCAACTGTGACCAATGCTAAAAGTTGCTGAGGTGCACTCCTGCAAAATGAGCAGGTCAGTCCAAACCTTGTCAAGGTAACTTAATTTTGAAACACTTCACACAGTGCTTTTATTTACCCTTTATTGCAAAGAGGTTGGAATTTAGAAATAGGGAAGGTTTGTTACAATTGTAAAAGGTGCAGCTGAGGTCACAACTAGAATACTGCGCACTGTTTTGGTCCCCTTATCTAAGAAAAGATATGGTAGCATTGGATGCAGTCCAAAAGTTTTCCTGGGATGAGAGGATTGCCCTAACAAGAGAAGCTAAGCAGGTTGGGCGTGTATTGTTTGGAGTTTAGAAGAATGAGAGGTGATCTTATTTAAACATATAAAATCCTAAGGTAGATGTTGAGATATTTTCACCAGTGAGAAAATCTCAAACGAGGGGACATGGTTTCAAGATAAGGAGCTGGTCATTTAAAACCAAGGTAGAAGGAAATTTCTTGTCGCAGAGTGATGAATCTCTGGAATTCTCTGTCCAGAGGTGTGGAGGCTGGATTGATAGAATTGTTTAAAGTGGAATGGATAATATTTTGAAAAATCGGCAGGGTTGATAGCTGTGGAGATCTGGCACAGAGAGGAATTGAGGCCAGGGGTAGGTCAGCCATGATCATATTGAATGGTGAGGCAGGTCTTTGGGGCCAGGTTCCTGCTCCTATTTTCTCATGTTCTTTAATACTGCACACATTAATGGACACCATCTTTAATCTCATTTTATTTTAATGTTAACGAATATGGTCTAAAGTCACTTCACAATTAGTTTCAGTCTGCCCACTGAGAACTGGAACTGTTGCACTTGCTTAGGACTGAGGTCCAGGTCTTTATATTTCAGCCTGCTGATTTCTGCCCTGGAGAACCAGGCGGTATTATTGATTGACTTTTGAAGTTTCCTGTTGACCTTTTTTTCACATTTTTGCTGTCTCCAGATTCCCAGAGCTGACATTCCTGATTCTTTGCAGTTTCTCCCAGTTTCCTAGAGTTGTGATGCCTCACTCTTGGATTCCCAGAGCCTGTGAAACATGTTGTTAAATACCAGACTGGAATTTTATTCAACTCTTCAAAAAAAAATCTCGTTACATCAGGCATAGCCTTCTCCCTAATCTATTGACATTCCCATAGTGTCCAATTACTGATCGGTCATAGAGTCATACAGCCCACCACGTCTATGTCAGTGTCAACCATTAAGTGCCGATTTAAATAAATCCCAATTACCAGTGCTTGATCCATAGCCTATTATCCCTAGGTGATTCAGATGCATGTCCAGAAGCTTTGTAAATGTTATGTGGTCACCATCAGTTTTATGTTTGACAGCTTGTGCATAATTTGGCATCTCGTATCAAACAGGATCTCCCTTATTTCAAAAGTGAATAGATTTCCTGTACAACACTTGTACAGGACACACTTTTTTTTATATAACTTTCCTTAGGCAAAGCACCTGATCTGCAAAGGTCAAGTCCGGTGGCCAGAATGACCCAATGGCCAGGATCCCACTTACTGTAAGATAAATAGAAACACCTTAAGTCAGAACAATCATCCAAGTGGAACTTCCTGGGGAGGCACAGGATCTGCCCACACAACATCTAAGTTTCCGAGCTACAATAGCAGTGTGATGTTCAGGTCTGTTACAGGAGGCCCAGACGTTTCATATTATGGAATGTGTGTTGCTGGTTCCATTTAATGGAGGTTGAGGCGGGGGGGGGGGGGGTGCGTGGGACGGGCTAGCAGTCACTGTAAACCAGCCAACATGTGAACTTGACAGAATGAGGTGCAGGGAGGAATATACTGAAACAAATAGAGACAAGACTCTGCTCTGTGTATATTAATGCTCAAAATTAGTGGGCATATGTGTAGGTGCCATGTACACATTCCCCTCCATCTTCCACCCTCCCCTTGACCCCTCATACCAGTAGTCCTACCCGTCCCTCGATCTCTTCACTTTGAGTATTCCACCCACCTTTTCTTCTCCAGTCCCTGCCCACATATACTTTGACAGCTATATCTCTAATGTAGCTTGCTGTCAAAGACTGATGGGGACTGCTGCTGCTGCAGTTGAAAGGAAGTATAAAGAGGATTGGGAGGGCAAAAGGAATAATGCAGGTAACAGCCCCCAATTTGAGATGCAAACAGAGCTAGTTCTCAGCTAAATGAGTATTACCCAGGAGACACCCGAGAGAAATAATGAGAAGACAGGGTGACAATCTCATCAAGTGCCACAGTCCTTACTGGCTTATCCTTCCGTGTTCGCCTCCCAATCTCTCTCTTACTTTTGAATGCTGGCACTTGACAGCCTAGGATACATGGACAGAGAGGGGTCCCGTGAGTATGGGGAGACCCAGGAGATTTCCCGGCCACCATAAGGATCCTAGGTAGTTTGTAGGTCATGGGGAGAGTCTGTGACTCCAGTGTGCAGAGCTCTGACCCTAGCTCCTCTTTGTGACCCCAGGGTGCAGGACCCTAACCCCAGCTCCTCACTGTGACCCCAGGGTGCAGGACCCTGATCCCAGCTCCTCACTGTGCCCCCAGGGTACAGGACCCCGAGCCCAGCCCCTCACTGTGACCCCAGGGTGCAGGACACTGATCCCAGCTCCTCACTGTGACCCCAGGGTGCAGGACCCCGAGCCCAGCCCCTCACTGTGACCCCAGGGTGCAGGACCCCGAGCCCAGCCCCTCACTGTGACCCCAGGGTGCAGGACCCCGAGCCCAGCCCCTCACTGTGACCCCAGGGTGCAGGACCCCGAGCCCAGCCCCTCACTGTGACCCCAGGGTGCAGGACCCCGAGCCCAGCCCCTCACTGTGACCCCAGGGTGCAGGACCCCGAGCCCAGCCCCTCACTGTGACCCCAGGGTGCAGGACCCCGAGCCCAGCCCCTCACTGTGACCCCAGGGTGCAGGACCCCGAGCCCAGCCCCTCACTGTGACCCCAGGGTGCAGGACCCCGAGCCCAGCCCCTCACTGTGACCCCAGGGTGCAGGACCCCGAGCCCAGCCCCTCACTGTGACCCCAGGGTGCAGGACCCCGAGCCCAGCCCCTCACTGTGACCCCAGGGTGCAGGACCCCGACCCCAGCTCCCCCTGCCGACTGCAGCTGGCGGGGAAGGTGACAACCTCCCGCCCCGAAGGGAAGGAGCAGTCGATGCGCCATTAAGCGAGCCTGGCGGAGCGCCCGCTCGGCTCTCGGCTGCCCGGGTCTGATTACCCGGCAGGCCCGGCGGCGCGTCAGTGAGCGGGAAGCGGCCGGCGCTCGGCATCAGCATGACGTCGGCTCTGGAGAACTACATCAACCGTATCCTCGGCAGGGGGCCGGGCCGACCCGTCCCTGGGGGGCCGGCACCCCGGGGTCATAGTGAGGGGTCGGGGTCCAGCAGCCCGGGATCACAGTGAGAGGCTGGGGTCAGGGTCCTGCACCCTGGGGTCACAGTGAGGGGTTGGGGTCCTGCAGTCTGGGATCAAAGAGAGGGGTTGGGGTCCTGTACCCTGGGGTCACAGTGAGGGGCTGGGGTCGGGGTCCTGCAGTCCGGGATCACAGTGAGGGGCTGGGGTCAGGGCCCTGCAGTCCGGGATCACAGTGAGGGGCTGGGGTCAGGGTCCTGCAGTCCGGGATCACAGTGAGGGGCTGGGGTCAGGGTCCTGCAGTCCGGGATCACAGAGAGGGGTTGGGGTCCTGCACCCTGGGGTCACAGTGAGGAGCTGGGGTTGGGGTCCTGCACCCTGGGGTCACAGTGAGGAGCTGGGGTTGGGGTCCTGCACCCTGGGGTCACAGTGAGGAGCTGGGGTCCTGCTGCCTGGGGTCACAGAGAGGGGCTGGGGTCGGGGTCCTGCACCTGGGGTCACAGTGAGGAGCTGGGGTCGGGGTCCTGCACCTCGGGGTCACAGTGAGGAGCTGGGGTCGGGGTCCTGCACCTCGGGGTCACAGTGAGGAGCTGGGGTCGGGGTCCTGCACCCTGGGGTCACAGTAAGGGTCTGAGAGTTTGTGCCATCTCTGGAACACAGGTCAGGACCTCTCTCCTGGGGTAACGGGATTTGAAACAGAAGTTTGTGAGTAGGAGGGAAATTAATTACGGTGGTGTTAGGAGAGAAGGACGTTGGCAAGATCAATTCTAACTTTATGCAGCTGTGTAGATTGTGAACGGCCTTCGATGTACTTTGCATGTGAAGGCGAGGATTTTGAATTGTGTGTTGGAGGGTGCTGTTGAATGCCAGCTAATAAGACAGGTGCTGATGGGACTTTGAGTGGATGCAGTTCAGTGGTGAAATATGGAGCTTTTGTTAGAAGTTTGTAAAATGTTTCTCACCTTTGTGGGGCCGAGTTGGCCAATGTGTAAACTGTGACTATTGAGGTAACATGTGAAATTGAGGATAGGTTTGAGCTGGATGCTGGTAAAACCATGGCAATATATCTCTGTTCACTGTTAGTATACAGTGTATTGTTGATTGTGCAGAAGATACAGAAATCAATTTATCTTAACTTGAGTCTTCAGGTACAGTTGCAGTGGTCACAGCAGATGGAAGAATGATTGTGGTAAGTTAATCTTCATTTGGTTAATCTTGCTAATGAAATATAAAATTATATTCCTGATATCTAAGAGAACTCAGTATTGGAGAGAACACAAGAGATTCCTCTTGTATATAGAATTTGGTAATTGTAATAAATGCCAATCTTAGTCAAGGCTTCCAAATAGTTTACAAAATAAAACCATCATAGTTAAGTATGATATTGGTTGTGCTGCTAAACGGTAATAGGATGCAAGTATTGTTGATGGTTTTATGTCATAACTTGTCTGTGGAGCTTTCTCAGTGGAATAAAGACAGTCGAGGAAATGAGACATGTTCAGGATTAAAGGTTTTAATAAGTTAAAAGGAGGAAAACTACTGGTCAGTAATCTAGAAACTACAAAAAATAAATTATCACCTTCCCAGCAACTGTTCTAGAAGTGTGACTCGATTGCTGATCAAGAGTTAATGGATAATTAAAACACAGAAAATAAATGGTTAGGGAGGAAAGAGAATCCATTAGCTCTTTTAGAGCTGGCATTGGTATGTAAGGGAAATTTGCATTGTAAATTCTGTGAATGTGGAAGAAGAGGCCTTATGTTATCATTGGATAGATAGGCTATGATGTGAGCCGTTTAGTTCCTATCACTCAAATACATTCTTGTTCGTGTAAGAGGAAGGATTTTTTCCCCAGTTTAATCTATCCTTGAGCAATTAAAAAAAAAATTGCTTCAATTGGTTGCCCATGGTGCTGACTGATTAAAAATCAGATTTATTTGCCTGAATTTATTGTGTTCCCCCTTAAGTAGATTTGTTCCATCATATTCTGGCAATTGTGGATGTAAATTGATTTGCCATTGAATTAAATATGATTTATATTGGATAGTTAATTGCCCTGAAATTAAGATCATTAATTATATTAGCCTGTACTCTGATGGAAGTAATTTTTGTGACTGCTAAAACCACTTGAGGTTCTCTGAAAGCTGCTTCTGCATCACTGTCTCCACCCTCGCCCAATCTTGGCACCTAATGATTTCCCTGCCTAAACACCTGTCAGCCTAATCTCTTATAAGCAATTATCTAATGGTTGCTGCTGGTGTCACAGTGGTCCAATATTCAATTTCTCTTGATCAGTGGATGGCTTTTAGGTGACTGTAGTTTGATGTCATTGATCCCAATATCCAGAATGCACTGGACCCTTTTCATTCCGCATCAGCCCTATCACTGTACATATTCAAAAATCTGTCCACTTGGTTTTCAAGTCTATGTCCCAGAATCTTAATATTGAAAAGTATTTTTTCCTTCCTATTTTTCCACTTTGGCTTTTTGCTGGTGCCCTTGCTTGGATTGTAGATGTGAAATTATGACAAAGTGTTGAATTACATTGTATCATAAAGCGTGATGCATTAGGGTCAGGGTCGTTTTCAAGATAACTGGGAAATAAAACTAAAGCTATACCAACCAACAGCAGTGTAACCTTAACACATACATGTATGGAAGTTTGAACTGCTTTCACTTGTTTCATTCTAATGATAGGGTACCTTAAAAGGATTTGATCAGACCATCAACCTAATCCTAGACGAAAGTCATGAGCGAGTATTCAGTTCACAACAAGGTGTGGAACAAGTAGTACTTGGCTTGTACATAGTGAGAGGAGACAATGTGTAAGTATTTGGAGATTTATTTATTTTTCTACCAATGAAGGACTTGAGAGCACAGGAAAGTAGGAGCAGGAATAGGCCATGTGGCCCCACGTGCCTGCCTCGCCACTTGTGGCTGATCTATCTTGGCCTCTGCTTCTCTCTGTGCCAGTTCCCCATAACCCTCAAGTCCCCAATCTTTCAAAAATTTGTCTGCCTCCATCTGAAGTACTTCTAACAATCTCGCCTCCATAACCCTCTGGGGTAGAGAATTCTGGAGGATCAACAGCTGCTGTGAGAAGAATTTCTAGCCACCTTATTTTAAATAACTGGCCCCTTGTCTTGTAACTATGCTACTGTAAATGTCCCGATAAGCCAGTTGCTGATTATATTATTTATAGCTTTTTAAATTAACTTCTATCTGCCATTTCACTGCCATCATACCAACTGAGCAATATCATTGCATAGCCAAAAGTTACCCTCTTCACTGTCAACAACACCACTAATTTTTGTGTCATCTACAAACATGTTTATTGTACCTCTTGTATTTGCATTCAGATTGTTCATGCTTATAACAAATAGCAAGGGCCTCAGCACAGGTCACAAGCTTTGTAGGTAGCAACCTTTGACTATCACCAAGCCAGTTATCAATCCAGATTGCTCAGAATTCCATAGGCTCTTATCTTTTGGACCAGTCTCTGTCGGATCTTGTCAAAGGCCCTATTGAAATCCATGTCGATTACATCAACCACATTACCCTCGTTTACACAACTAGACACTAATTTGAAAAGATCCAATGAAATTAGTCAGATAGGATCTTCCCTTAACAAAACATTGCCAGGGATTGATCAGGGATAGACAGCACTCTCCAAGTGCAGATTAATCTTGTCCCACGTATTTTCTTTAATCAATAATTTCTTTACCACTAATGTTAGACTTGAGGATCTGCGATTACTTAGCTTATCACTCCTACCTTTCTCAAATAAAGGTAAATGACATTTGCTGTCCTCCTGTCATCTGGCACCTCTTCTGTGGACAGTGAAGATTTGAAAATTTGTGTCAAAATTCCAATAAGCTCTTCCCTTGCGTTCCCATAGCAATCTGGGAACTTATCCGCCTTTAAACCTGCCACAAGCTGCCTTTGTTTTTTTTTATCCAACCCTCGAAGTCACTTGACATCCAGGATTCTTTGGACTAGTTAGCCTTGCCTTTCATCATAATGGGAACACTCATTTTTGAATGACTCCCACTGGTTGCGTGTAGACTTGTCTGCAAGTAGCTGCCCCCTGTCCACTTTTGTTTAGTGCTGTCTTATCATATTGAAGTCAGCCTTCCTTCAATTAATTTCCAGTCTATCCTTGTCCTTCTCCATAACAACCTTGAAACTTGCAGAACTATGGTCATTATCTCCAAAATGGTTTCCCATTGACTCTCTTCAATTGCCCAGCTACATTTCTGCACTTTTATAGTAAGTCTATGTGCATATTGGCTCAAAAATCTGGGAATAAATTTAGAAATTCCTTTAAACAATTATTACCATGTGTTTTGTATTTATAGAAACATTGTTTGAAGCTTTAACTTAGTTTATCTGGTCTGAGAAAAGAACAGATAAGCAATTGCTCTAACTGGTATTGGTAAAGTTGGATGAGTTGAATTGTAATGCTTTAACTTGAATCACTAGTGTAAAAAAAAATTAGTTACACAAATATTCTTAATGACGTCTTGTATTGCAGGGCAGTGATCGGTGAAATAGATGAAGAAACAGATTCTGCTTTGGATCTGGGAAATATCAGAGCTGAACCTTTAAATTCTGTGGTACATTGAAAATATAAGAACTTTGTGAATGCATAGTTAGCTTTGAGGAGAATTGGAACTGATGCTTTCACAATAGTGCATAATCCTTTAGGATATTTGCAGTTCTGAAGGAAGGAAAGCTATTTCATACCTGAGTATTTTTATGTCTTTGTAGTTTGAATATTTACATAAATATTTCTTATGTATTGAGTTCTTGCTGACCAATTGAATATAAACTTAAAATAAAATTTTAAACTAAACACTATACTGATTAATTGGTAAAGTTTTTTTCTCTTTTACACCCTCTTAAAAAATCTATTTGAATAATTGTAGTTAGAATAAAACAACTTAAATAGCTAATGACAAATGCTAAAAAACAGAATCTTGCTCCCAGATTTAGAAAATTTTTTTTTGCATTAGGTTGCACCTTAATGTCTTCCATTGTTCTAGAATCCCTTTTGGAAAATGAAATGTGCAAAGCCTTGTATTTCTTTACTGACTATATTTGAAATAATCTTATTCCCAGTTGTTTGTTTGTTGCTTACTTAAGTTCTGGAAACACTCATCAGGTAGCTTCTGTGAAAAGAGAAACAGTTGAAGTTTCAGGTTGAAGTCCCTTCATCAGATTATCCATTTCCTCCTTCAAATAATCTGAAATTTATGGATAATTCCTGGTCTGTGGTGCTTTGGTTTTAGTTCTGCCAGTCACCCCCTAATAAACTAGGGAACTAGGAAAAGGAAATTGGGAGGTCTTTTGGGGGGGGGGGGGCAGGGGGGAATGATCTGCATTACAGTAGAGGAGCTGGATGTCTTAAAAAGTATGAAGGTAGACAAATCTCCAGGGTCTGACCAGGTATATCCAAGAACACTGTGGGAGGCTAGAGAAGGAATTGCGGGAGCCCTGGCTGAGATATTTGCATCATCGTTAGCCACGGGTGAGGTGCAGGTAGACTGGAGGGTAGTGAATGTTGTGCCTTTATTTAAGAAATGTGGCAAAAAAAAACCTGGGAACTATAGACAAGTAAATCTAACATCTGTGGTAGATAACTTGCTGGAGGGGATTCTGAGGGATAAGATGCATGTACATCTGGAAGGATGGGGTTTGATTAGGGGTGGTCAGCATAGCTTTGTGCAAGGGAGATTATGTCTATGAACTTGAGTTTTTGATGATGTGACCAAGAAAATTGATGAGGGCAGGGCAGTGGACATGGTTTATATGGACTTCAGTAAGGCCTTTGATAAGGTTCCACATGGTAGGTTGCTCTGGAGGGTTAGATCACATGGAATCCGGGGAAAGTTGGCTAATTCAATACACAGTTGGCTTGATGGTAGAAAACGGAGGGTGATGGTGGAAGGTTGTTTCTGGGACTGGAGGCCTGTGACTAGTGGTGTGCCTCAGGTCGGTCCTGGACCCATTGTTGTTTGCTATCTATATCAACGATTTGGATAGGGATGTACAGGTCACAATTAGTAAGTTTGCAAATGACACTAAAATAGGTGGTATAGTGGACAATGAAGAAGGTTATCAAAAATTACAGAGGGATCTTGATCAGCTGAGTAAGTGGGCTGAGGAATGGCAAATGGAGTTTAATTGGGTTAAGTGTGAGGTGTTGCATTTTGGAAAGTCAAATCCAGGTAGGACTTTCACAGTGAACAGAAGGGTCCTGAGGAGTGTTGAAGAACTGGTTGACCTTGGAGTACAAGTACATGGTTCACTGAAAGTGGAGTCGCAAGTAGACAGGATGGTGAAGAAGGCTTTTGGCAAGCTGGCCTTCATGCATCAGGGCGTTTAAGGTTAGGAGGTCATGGTCCGGTTGTACAGGATGCTGGTGAGGCCACACTTGGAGTATTGTGTTCAGTTTTGGACACGCTATAGGAATGATGTTATTAAACTGGAAAGAGTGCAGAAAAGAGTTACAAGGATGTTGCCAGGACTTGAGGGGCTGAGTTATAGGGGGAGGTTGGACAAGCTAGGATTTTTCTCTTTGGAGTGTAGGAGACTGAGAATGATCTCATGGAGGTGTATAAAATCATGAGGGGCATACATGGGGTGAATGCATTCAGCCTTTTTCCTCAGAGGTGGGGAATCAAGAACTAGACAGCATAGGTTTAAGGTGAGAGGGGAAAGAGTTAATAGGATCTTGAGAGGCAACTTTTTTTTTACACAAAGGATGGTATCCATGTGGAATGAGCTGCCAGATGAAGTGTTTGACGCAGGTACAATAACAACATTTAAAAGACAGTTGGACAGGTATGTGGATTGGAAAGGTTTCAAAGGTTATGGACTAAATGCTGGCAAATGGGACTAGCTTGGATGGGGCATCTTGGTCAGCATGGACCAGTTGGGCCAAAGGGCATGTTTCTGTGCTGCATGACTCTGACAATGACTTCAAATTAGCTTCATTTTAATTCTAGCTGGAGCAGTCTAGTGAATTCTGTTTATTTAGGAAATCCAGTAAATTTTTTTGATGGATATTTTCTGCAGAATATTTTGACAACTGTGACTAAAATAGACCAAGTTTGTGCTTGTGAACTTGGATCTGGTGGTACAACCACTTGTTTTGCAGCTTTAAATTTTTGTGGGATATCGGATGGTCCAGAGAAAAAGGATCTATATTTTTGAGATAAATTGCAGAGAGGATTTGTACTTATCTTGATGATCAGAAAATCTTCTGCTAAAGAGCTGCCAATGGCTGGACAATTGGAGTTGAAGGACAAGAAAGCAGTTTTAGGTAATGATAATGTCACTTAGGTTGAAAGGCCTGTGCCAACCACAGATTAACATTAACATTGAATTCAAAATAGTGCAGGTAACATGTTTGAAAATAGTAAATAAAAAGGATTCTATTGCTAAGAAAAAATATGAAAGGACTATTCAGCTTTGGTTCTTCCACAGGTATAATGATAACCATGAAATCAGTTGTTTGAATGTGTAATCCATGGGAAATGAGCAACTGGGAAACATTCACGAATCTTTGATTGTGAGAGTGTGGATTATCTAGTGATTTGAGTGGAATGTTTTATAGGGTATGTAATTTTCATGATTGTAACCAGAAATTTCAGCCTTAGCATAATTAGTAGCATGCTCCTCTTTGAACTAAGAGGTTGTTGGTTCAAGTTCCTTACCAAAGATTTGAGCTTGTAATTCTAGGCTGCATTGTGAGGAGGGAAGCAGTTTTGGTGGATGGAGAGGTAGTACACTGTTGGATGTATCAGCTTTTGAATGAAATGTTAAACAAGTGTTTTTGCATGGAGTGCAGTGCCAATGAAGTGTGGACTTTGAGTAAGAGGGTGACAATTTTGTAAAGTTTGTACTTTTCATTTGCAGTGGTTGGTAAGCATTAAAAGTGGAAGTAGCCTGCTGATCGCCAGTAAATTATGTAACCAGCTAGAACTGATTAACTGAAATTAATGTAAACTGATTTGGAGCTTGTGGTGCCTGGAAATGTAAATTTGAGTTTTGCAAAAGCACTGTTTAAGGACAGCATGCAGTGCCCAGTGGGTGCCCTGTCCACAGACAGTGGACTTTGTTGAGACAAGGTTAAAGGTGCAACTTTATGATTAAGAATTAAATAAATTATAATGGCATTGGCAGAGCAGGTGACTTATTGCAGCTGGAGTTTGTGGGAGCTGATGGAAACTATTGGGATCCATGGTAACCACATCTGCAGTGTGGCTCAAACTTGAGTTGAAGAGCTGGAGTCTGAGATTTGGATGCTGCAATGAATCAGGAAAGATGGAAGTTACCTGGGCACTCTGTTCCAATAGGCTGTTATAACCTTTAGATTTAGCAATGCAGAATTGGTCAGTCTTAGGAGAATTAGGAGGATGTGATTTTGAAAGAAGCAGGTATGCAGATAGTAAGGTAGAAAGTAAACTTGTAATGGAAAGGTTTGAGTGTGTGGCAGGACAACACATGAATTTGTTTATTTTCTTTAAGGAACCTACATCATCTTTAAAGTAGTCAGCAAATTAAGAATCTACTGTATAAAGCTCTCTCACTGGGTATATTTAATCATTCAATATTCAGACAAGAATCAATGATAAACTGGGTCTCCAGTTCTGATTGCACCATGTGTATATCTGATATTTGCTTTGTGAATCCACTCAAACGAACACTTCATAAAAGTAGAAGTACTAGTTTTAATCATTTCCAAAGAATTTATTTTTTTTGTTAACACAACACAAACCTCTCAATCAATATTGTTTCAACATTTTAGTAATTATAGAGATAGATGCTGTGTTGGGTAGTTATGACTCATTGTCAGAATTCCCAGGATATGGAAATACTAGGGGTAACACCCAAGCTATTACTGGTATGGATGGGTTAACAAAGGAGAGAAATACTCTTTGCTGATGGGTGTGTCTGAAACCTTTATAAAGCAACCCTTTCATAAAGGAGTCATCTCTTCTAAGGTAGGTATGCCCACTGCAGCCAGCTGCATCTTTGAAGCACCAATTTACTGGAAGCAGGAATTCCAGTAGGTGACAATCTAAATAATGCTGCCTCTACTTTGTTGGGCTCAGTGGATGGATGTAAACAAAAACTCTGAATTTAAAAATTCTCCATACAGTCATCAATAAAATGGAAATGCCATTATTTCATGGAATTTGCTGAGTGTTTCCATAGATCCATTAGTATTATAACTGGTGAATTTAATTAAACTTGTTTAATTTTGCTAATTGAGCCCCTTAATTCTGTAGATCATTCTTCTTGTCAAAATATTATAAGGGTCAGAAATAATGGAATGATACATACAAGCTTTTAGAACAGAATAAGCAAAGCATCACATGAAAATCTATGGAAAATCCTGGGGTCCAGTTGATGACGATACTTATTTTACTTGACTGACTGGAGGCTGCATTTAAAGACCCAAACTTATAAGGAGATGGGGTTAAAAATAGTTAGAGAGTCTGCCTTGTTTATAGTATTATTGTTTGGTAATACTTGTTCATGAAATTAAACTTCATGCAAGAAATTCCTTTAGTGTATCTTACAAGTAGATATATTTACTGTGAAAACTTGTTTTGGTACATATAACAGAGAGGCATTGCACTGTACAAGTCCTTAAAACCATGGCGCTATTTCACAAGATATACCAGCATAGAATAAATACTGTGACAAGGGAATGAACATCACAGCATATGACAATTTTACCAAGGTATTTACAAAGTCAGTTTCGAAACAACTTGTGATTAAGTTGCACTTTGATAAAATGTTTTTACCTGGTTAATTTCCATACTTATTCAGACAATGAAATGTTAACAGTTTTAAGAGACACTTCTGTCAGTATTGGCCATGTGTCAGCTGCAACAATAAAAATAGATCCTGTACAGTAACTTTACATAAATATTCCTGAGCAAAAATATTTGCAGAAATATAAAACTTGTAATCAATTACCCACCTTATGGATTGTATGTACTAACAAATTATTTGGATAAATACATATGTAATTCTGAATATTTTTAATGTACAGTACAATTCAAATCATGTAATTTTTCTTTAGAACCTCCAGGTATTGTTCTGTGGCTGTAGTTACAGGATCCTGAACTTGGTTTGTGCTTGCCAGGGAGCAAGTAGCAGATCCTAGAGGTGAGATACGAGAACATACACTATCCAAATCGGCATTGGCTAGAAAATAGATTTTAGAAATTAGTTTATCTGAAGCTGCTTTTCTAAAATATGCCTCCTATAATTTCTTGCTCTTCTATTCTCAAAGCAACTTTATAATTGCTTTTAAACCAGTTCTATGAATGATTACTGTACCCTTGCAATCCGCTCTCCTTACATTCTAGCATTTCTGATGTTCTACAAGTTTCGTTACATCCATTCCGTAGGAATTCTCCTAAAGATCTGTTACTATACCTTAACCTTTTAAGAGGCTGATTTAAAATCAAAATTTTTTGATCCTGCCTGTGGTTCCTAGCACACTGTGACCAATTTGATGAAGGCATAACAAAGGAAAGGGTTGTCATACTATTTTCCTTATTTGCCAGATATTTTTGAGTATGTACAGTTTGGTTGCATAGACCATCATTGAAAAACAGTTCAATCAGAAGGAGAAAGGGGATTAAGAAAGGTAAGTCAAAGCAGGTCATTTCCAAACACAACTTTTAAACAGGGTGCTAATTAATAAGGGAAAAAATGGAGAGAGTATGGAGTGAAAAATCCACTTTTGCACAGTAGTCTTATATTAGTATTAATGGTTCAAGATTTACACCAATGTATAATATTTAATTACAGTATATAATGCAACAAAAAGCAATTGAAACTGGTATTTCAATATAGTGTTTAAAATTAGTCCAGTAATTTACTATCAACTTTCTACATTCCTCCTCCTTACCTTGAGCAAGCTCTTTGGTAATACTTTTCTGCAATTCATCCTGCATCTGAAATGATAAATAGATTAATGCAATTTGCTATGCTTTGAGTAAACTGAATTAGACAATTAGAACTAAAAATGACATTACTTTATTCTTGTGGGTTTGAAAGGAATGAAGTAAAATTAATAATAGTTCAATTTCTCTTGAGAAATTATCTATTTGCATTACAAGTTTCTTCCTAAAGATCCTTCATTCTGTTCTGGCACATTAAAGGTGGTTGTGGTTAGCTGATCGCTGCTCACCTTCAAACTTCACAGAACTTCCACAAAAATCCAAAACAAAATCCATGAACCTGATTTCATTAATTGATTTGAAAAAAGAGATGCAACAGAATGGATTCAGATTTGACAGAGAAACTTTGTGAATGTGATCATGCACTTTGTTGTGGGCTGCAAATTTATGTGGAACTGAGTTTTACCCAATTTTTGTTAAAGTATTTGAGCAAGGATTTAAAAGGCTCCTGCAGTTTCTGTGAGAGATGGCTATTTTGATGTCTGACTACTCAGCACATCACGTGGGAAGGATGCATTGAAGTGGGTACTCTAGTCTGAAGGACTTTTGAAAAGCATTCTGTGGTTTGCTTTCAACATTTGGACCAATATTTTTTTCTGTTAAATATATTTTCCACTGTTACAATGCCTTTTCTCACTTCCAAAGTTGCTATTGGAAATTCTGTGCTGAAGGAGGAGCTGCTTGGAATTTCTAAATGAATGCTGTCCCTTTGGTGCCTGCATCCTTTTGTTTGTAGAGCTTGAGAGAGATTGGGGAAGAGGGAAGTGCAGCAAGACCTGGGTGCACTAGTTGAAAGTACACATGCAGATGCAGCAGACTTTCATAGTGAGAGAAACTGAGTACAGGGGTAGTTTTGTCTTACTTCAAATGTGTAGGGCCTTGTGAAACCGATGTGAACAAAGTACAAATGGATTCTTCTTGCTAAAGGACAGTGGTTTCTGTATAAAATGTGAAAGTTTAATTATTATGTTGATAATAGCAAGTTAATGCTTTTTCTATTGTATGCTGATTGTCACACCTAACTGCCAATGAGAGTAGTGATTTGTCTTATTGTATGCTAGTAGGGATGTAGCCTATATGTATCAGGTGTTGTAATAAAACATAATTAAACATTAGGCAATACTGCCACTACCCTACATTTTAGTTGTATCAGAAAATTTACGATCTCAACATCCTGCTAAATCTCTGCACCCTTTCAAAAGTTCCCACATCCTTCCTATAGTGAGGTGACCAGAAATGAACACTAAGTGTGGTCTAACCAGGGTTTTAAATCACATTTATAAAGTTGGTAACATTATGTGTTGAAGAGGAGTTAAAGGCAATTTATAGTGGCAAACAGCTTGATAATATGAGCACCAACATCAAGCAGTGTCCATTGTACATGCTAATTTCTTGTGACACACTTCACATTGTCAAAAAGGAACTGATGGTACAAGGTGAGAGCTGGCTGAGATTGATTGGGAAACATTATGTATGGGGTGGATTGGTGGATCAGCAATGACAATCGTGGAACAAAATTAAAGCAGGAAGGGTGGCTCAACTGTGCCAAAACAAAGGAAGTTAGGGATAGGATTAGGCCCAAGGAGAAGGTATATAAATTGGCCTGAGAAAGCAGTAAAGCTAAGAACTGGGATACTTCAGAATGCAAGAGGAGTATTAAGGGAATAATTAAGAGGGAGGAAATAAGGTACGATTGTAAGCATGTAGGGAACATTAAAAAGCTGTTTACAGTATCTAAAGATATGTGAAGAAACAAAAAGACATGGGCCCTTACAGTCAGAAACAAGAGAATTTATAATGGGTAACAAAGAAATGGCAGACCAATTGAAGAAATAATTTGGATCCATCTTCATAGAGGACATAAGTAACATCCCAGAAATGTGAGGAACCTTGGAACTGGAGGAAAAGTATTTGTAGGGAAATGGTCTGGGGGGGGAAAAAGTCCAGAGGGCCTGAGTTTGCATTCCAGAGTACTTTGCCCTAGAAAAAGTGGATGCATTAGTGGTCATTTTCCCACACTCTAAACTCCACACTCTAATTTAACCCCACGTTTGAGGGAATTATAAACTGGTTAGCCTGATATCAGTAGAGGGGAAAATACTGGAGTCTAGTATTCAAGATGTAATAGCAGAGCATTTGAAAGCAATGACAGGACTAGTCAGTGTAGATTTATGAAAGGGAGATTTTTTTTGAGTATGTATCTAGTAAAGTGAATGGGAAGAACTAATAGTTGTGTTTAGTTTCAAAGAGCTTTCAACAAAGTGCCACATAAAGGATTACTGCACAAAATTAAAGCAGGTGGGATTTTGGGTAATATACTATAGCGGATATAGGGCTGGTTGGCAGGCAGGGAAGAACAAAGAACAGATATAAATAGGTTCTTTTCTGAGTGACAGGCAGTGACTAATGGGGTACTGCATGGTTCAGTGTTTGGACACTTATTATTCATTATATGTATATTAATGATTTTAGATGAGGGAATTAAATATAAAATGTGCAAGTTTGCAGACAGCACAAAGCTGGGTTGGAGTGTGAGCTGTGAGGAGGACACCGAGGCTCTAGAGTGATTTGAATGGGTTGAAAGTGAGTGGGCAAATACATGGCAGGTGCAATATTATATGGATAAATTGAAGGTTATCCACTTTGGTAGCAAAAACAGGAAAGCAAGTTACTTGAGTATTGTGTGTGGTTGTGGGTTCCTTTTCAGGTGTAGGATGTTCAAGCTAGGAGAGTGCAGCAAATATTCACCAAGGTAGTTCCTGGACTGGGAGGATTGGGACGAGTGTGCTTATATTAGCAGGAATAACAGAATGAGATGCAACCTCATTGAAACTTTTAAAATCCAAACTGGACAGACCAGATGCAGGAAAGATGTTCCCGAAAGTAGTGATCTCCAGTACCAGAATTCACAGCCTAATAAAATGGAGTAGGATATTAGGACTGACATGAAAAATTTCTTCACCCAAAAGAGTGGTGAACTTGTTGAATTCTCTACCACAGAAGGCAGGCAAGGCCAAATCAGTAAATATATTCAAGGAGTTAAATAATGTACCATTGTCTAAAGAGATTGGGGAAGGAAGTAGAAACTTGATGTGTCAAATGGCTTACTCTTGCTAATTTCTATGAAACATTCTTATTCTTATGCATAGCAATGTTAAAATTGTGCCTGTCTGTTGGGAAAACTCAAATGCTCTAAGCATTATATCTTTCAAAATTAAATAAGAACTTAACATAAGATAGGAGCAGGATGACCCCCTATTCTTGCTGAAATATCCACTTTGCTAGAGATTCCACCGCTAGTAGAATACTTTGTCTTTTTAAAAAAAATACTGGATGAAAATAAAGTTTAATAAATGAAAGATGTTACAGAATGTCTTTAACATGCATGCAAACATGAGATTGAATTATAAACTGCAAGCCAAATGGAAAAATCAAGTCTAGAAAATAAATGGCCTCTGGGCTTTCAATATTCTAAAAACATTAGTTTAGCTTAATCACAATTAATTTCAATTTTTTTCAAATATGTTTACAATTTATACTTTGACAAGATTTTTTGACCCTGTAAAACAATTTTTCTTTTTGAACAGACCTTGTACATAAAAAATTCCCCAAAAGTGATGATTTAAATATATAAATAATACAAATTATTTGCATCCTGTAATAACATGCATACAGATAGCTAAAACTTTCAAAATAGATGCGCTTTTACTGAGAAATACCCATCTTAAATCAAGGAGATTTAAATGCAATATGTCGAAATCACAGGAATTTAAGAGTAGTTAAAATGGTTCACGCAAGAATCTTTGATTCAATTTTGGAGTTGTAATGACAGCAAAACTATTGGTGATTACCATCATTAGATAGTGAAACTGACTGCATACAGTTTAATAATGGAAATCCAGAAGTTGCTAACAGTGGTTTAGTCCTCTCCTCCACCTGCAATGCCTAGCTGTAGGTTTTACCACAATCTAGGGAAATCAACCAAGCTGATGAGAATTTAATATTAACTGGTTTTGCTTCAAAATACCATGGAATTTATGAAGTCCATGCAAGCTTCTAATATCAAAAGTAAGCCAAGATCACTCAAAGCTAACTCTCAAGCCCAATTTATGCTTGTAATTAAATTAAAAATTAATAAATTTTAAATTATTTCAGCTCCAATCTTAATATTGATATGCTCGTCTTTATTATATAGCATTTTATTGAGTTAATTAAAATACTAGCCAAAATTTATTCCTTTTCCTTTGTGGTGCAAGAATTCTTTTAATTTGATTGGCTATTCAGCAGCAGGCTGTACTCCTGACTATTAGTGTGAAAATCTGTGGCGTGGAAATAGTTTGTTATTTTTTTTTGTGTTGATCATTATTTTCTCTAATAAACAAAATTATAGCGAAGATCACAAAAGATATTGGGTATTTAACACTGCTGAGAGAGAAAAATTCCCTTACAAAGCTACAGCTATAATTTTTCCCATCAGTGACAAAAATGTAGAAACTGATGCCAGAAAATTTAAATCTTATCAGGACAGTATGTCCAGGAAGGAAACAAGATTAGAACATATCAAGTATATTTTGGTAACTACTGACCTTAAAGAGGTACAACACTACTCTTTTGTTAGGTGGCAATCCATCCTCTGCTGGATTTAAATTACTTCCCAGATCTCGGTTGGAAGTTCCCAGGTCACTGCCATTACCCAATATATTTTGCAGATGACTCTCATTCAGAGCAGGGGTTGTGGTTAAACCTTTATTTTCAATGCTATCCGCAATCAAGGATTTTGAATGAAAGCGTTCTTTAAGCAGCTTAGTATTGGCTTCTGCTAACCTCTCATTTGATCTGTGGAAGGAAAATAGAAAACAGTTACCAAAGCATCAATATAAATTTCAAATAAACTAGCTAACTCAGAAGCTCCCTGCAAAATTTGGCTTTGATGTAAAGCTATTAATTAACTGATTTACTATTGACTAAAATCAGAGTTTCAGTCTCATATTGACAGACAAAAGTCAGTATTTCTAATCATCGAGGAAATAATGAGCATGCATGGATGGTGGGTATACCTCTTCACTGCTGTGCTGTGAGGCACTTAAAGCTAAACAAGGGAATTTGTTGCCATTTGGAATTGACTGCCTAGTTCTTTTTTTGCCCTGTCAGTTTGGAATGAATTTTGAAGTTTAATTCTGATCTTCCTAAAATGCTGCAGGGAATATTAAAGATACAACTGATCCTGGTCATCCAACCTACTGAATTTACTATTGTTTACAAAGTGTGAAAACCAAAATGTGAAATTTCACTCGTCACCCTGCAGCTTTTAACCTGAAATAACCATCAGTAAACATTAAAAGTTCTAGAAATCATTTTAAAAGTAATATGGCAAGGTTTATTGTGCTACAGTTTGAAATAATATCTTCATTGCATTAACACCACTGCAGAACATCTCAGGATATCTTATCAAAGAATGTCTGTTTCCCCTCTTTCCCACTTTGTTTCCTTTTATCATCTTGCTGGTGAGTGCTTAGTTTTCACAATTTCTTACACAACAGCTGCTGCTGATAATCAAAGTTATCCAATTAACTCAATACTACTAATAGCTGTTATGTGATCAAACCTGAAGGAGTACATCAAAACACAAAAAGCAATGAGTAAACACAGGTACTCAAATACTTTCTCAATGTTTAGCAAAGACCTGAATATTAGTGTATCATATATATGAACACAGACAGGGATGAACTCAGTTCTATCATTAAGGTATTTATACAAGCATAGTTTTACTTGGATTTCTGTATAATAATGAAAGAAAATAATCCTTGCTGTTTTTATCCTTTAATAACCAATTTGCTCAAGATAGCTCTATCACATATTGTGCATTTACCTGATTGAACAATCTGGGTGGTCTAAGGATAACAAACTTTCAAAAATCTTACCTATCAAGCTTGGCTGCAATGGATTTACGTAGTTTTAATTCTTCTGAATATAATTCCTTATATCTTTCAATTTCCTTCTGTGCAGATTCTTTAAGATTCAGGCTGTCTTCTTGTGAAGATCTAAGCTTACTCAGCTCCAATTCTAGGTCTCTGTTTTTCTGTTCCAATTCTTTTCTGGATGAAAGCTCATTTGAAGCTTTCAATTCATCCAAAGTTTCTCTAGAGGCATGATGAGCCTTAATGTAGAAGAGTGAACAATTAAATAGTAGGTTGTAATAAAGTTTTTGGAAATGATTGGTCATGTAGCACTGAAACAGACGACACTGGGAACTTAAGTTATTGGTAATCACATTCTGAGGCTATTTTACACAAGTGAACCATTTATTTGTGGCAAAATTATATTTGGGTAGCTCCAGTGACCACACAGTTTTGACTTGCTCTCCTATTTTTTTGTGATTTGTTTCGTACAAGAGGCATTGTTTGTGAATTGCACTCATATCTTTTATAGTCTTCACGTTTACCATGAATAGGAGTACTAACTTTCAAGCCAAGAAATTATTCTTTTACTGAACCTTTGTTGTATGGGTTGCATACCGTGAATTTCAGTTCTCTTCAGTGTGCAGAAATGAACAATGTTACCAATATTGTCAATATAAAAACAAATCACTAAAATAAACACACAACTGCATTAATTCCAATGTTAGATGAATACATTTAAATTTAGTATAATTTTAGAAAATTACATTAGTTTAGGCCACATGAACCAAGAAACATGGAAAAGCAAGACTAATCTGACAAATTGCACTGTGGTTGAGACCACTCCCTGTGAGTGACACATTTGAGTCCATGGAATGTCAAGCACAGGACAATTATTTTTACGTGATCCTACAAGCTATTCAGTTTAGTAAACTAAAGTGGTAACCAACACAGAATTTGAAGTGAAGTGAAAGGTTTGGCTTAGACTTCTCAGTCTTAAAAGGTTTAAAAGAGAAAGAAAAAGCAAAGCAAAATTTCATTTAAAAAATGCCTCCAACATTAAACATCAAAGGAATGAGATTCCATACCCGGAAAAGCTGATTTTTGGCACTAAGGAAGTTGTTTGGCACGAATTAAGACTTATTATGTTGTTCAATATATTTTCATGAAGAACCAGACAGTGACATACTTACTGTTGGACAGTTTGTGGAGGAGCAATTATGCTCACCAGAAGTTGCTGCCCAATTTATAAGCCTCACCATTGTTTTCAAAGCAAAATCTGGCCCATAAGTTTATTTGTTATGGTTAATAGTAACACAAATTCAATTTCTGTACCTCAGCTTTTCATAAAGATAGTTCCAATTTGGCAAATATTCAGGGAAGAGTTGTAAAAAGTGACAAAAGCTTAAAATCAATGGCACACAAAAAAAAAATCAGCTGTATAATATTGTAAGCTTTTGTAAATTTTTATAATTAGTGTCTTTTTACCAGATAGGATAAACATTAGGTACTAGGCACCTTGTTCATTTTCCACAAATTATTTACGTTCAAATGTTATCTTACCTTAAAGAATGCATTAACTTCTTCCAGTTTCTGCTTTATTTCCTTACGAGCTTGTTCCTCTGTTTTTCTCTTGTAGTTTTCTAAGTGATTGCAGTCTTTCTTTTGCGTTTCAACCTGATTTTTCAGATGCAATAGTTCGTCCTCTAGTTGCTGTTTCCTTTTCTCCAGTTGATCATGATTCTTTTGTAGAAACTGCATTGCTCTGATCTGTTCAGAAAGTTCTTGATTGGTTGATTCCAAACACTTGCGCTTTGCAGATTCTACTTCAAGTTGCTTGGACAATTCATCAGTCTAAGACAGACAGAAATTAAATAATGAAGTTGAAAACAGCTTTAGTATTTTTAATAAACTTGATTTACATTTCTGTATTATTAGCATGTAAGTCACATCCTGATGCTTCTTTGTATTCTTACGTTGACTAGAAATGTCAGCTATTCTACTGACAGATGAAAATTTTATTTGGTTGTACTTACTAAGCATACATTTTTATATGCTTTGCCATCCAGGGTTCTCTTCTTGAAATGCTTCTGTTCAATGGGTACAGAAGCAGGTATCATTTGGATAAAAAGCCATCTCAGAGAGCAGTGTCTAAATTTCTATGTACACTAAACCACAGGGATAGTTAATAATTCAAAAGGTTCATTGTTACACAAGAATATTGACATGATGCCAGAATTTTGGAGAGCATATTTCAATTTTGGAAACAAAAATGAGTAATAATGATTATAACTTGAATAGGTTGAAGGCACTGTGGAAGAACAGGAAAAAAAGTTTAAGGTTAAACATTTAAAAAAAACCAAAAGCCTTAAAGATATTGGAACTGAGTATTATGGCAAGAGACTTAAATATATAGTACTAATATCACAGCTGGGATACTTTGGGGTTCCAAATTATCAACATCATATTATAGCAATAGATAAGTTGCAGTTCATATTACTACCTTGCATGAAGAAATACAAAAGCAATCTGGAAAAACAGGTCAGATGTGGTTTTCTTCATGAAACAAAGATTACAGTGTGATTTGATGGTGATATTAAAATGGAAGACAAGTAGTGGAAATAAAGAATTTCCAGTGATGGGAGGAGCAAAAATGAGACATGTGCTGACAAACATTTTTAAATGAAAGGCTGAGAGGTTATGGAGTTAATGACTGAAGCAAAGACTAGATGGATTTTAGCAGGAACAGGGAACAACTGAGTATGGGATTAGAACTACTGCTCCTGTGAAGAATTAACAGCAACTAAGAACGGTTGGGTCGAATAGATGGCTTGTCATTTCTATTAACTGTTAAAGAAATTCTTGCTTTAGAAGCAGCAAGATTTTGAAAGCAGTATTGATGCCCTCATCCTGTTGCTTTATTCTGAGAGCAAAGCATACTACTTGCTTGGTGGCTTTTGTCAATCCACATTTGATTTCATTTTGTGAAAACGACAATTTGGAGTGATTCATATTTATTGCCAACTTCACGTGAAAAGTGGCTCTGTTTCCTCCTGGTCTGGGACTCATTGGAGGAAATGTGGACAATGAGGGATGGGCAATAAGTGCTGGCCTTTACTAGTGATGAAACATGGATAAGCAAAACCGTGGGTGTGAATCTGCACTATGACTCAAAGGTACAGTGATTTGCAGCACTGAAATGATGCATTTAATGTGTAGACAGGACAGCAGCGGTAAACCAGGCATGCAAATCTAACTCACCTTGCTCTTTAGTCTGCTAATAGTGACCCCTGTTTCAGAGTGCTCATGATCCAGTTCTTGAATACCATTGATCTGGGAGACAACCTGTTCAGTTTCATTTTGTTTCAGCTTCTTTTTGGCAGTCTTCACCAGTGTTCTCATTCTGTGTAATAAATATGATCATGCACTGAAATCTGTCTGCAGTTGCAGGTTTAGGCTGATTTTACATTCTCTTAATATATCCTTCACTACTGTCCATGATTTCTGTCTTCAAGGCAGAAATAGTGTGCCAAGAAGAAAAGATTAATTAGGCTGCACAAATAAAAATGGATGCAGAAGACAATCACAAGGTAGTATAACAGGAATTAATTGGGGAGGAAAAGGTAGCTGTTAAGAAGAAACATTTTCATTACCACACCAAAAAAAGAGTATTTTTTAAAATCTGGGCAATGATTCTTGTCTAATTAATACAGGTTACCAAGTTGAGCAAGAAAATCTCCCTTAAATGATCTGGCTTAGCACCCAAAGGCCAATTAATACCTTGAACAGTATAAGTTGGGAAAGCATTTTTAGAACTTTTTAAAGTTCTTAACCAGCTTGGATGTAAAAGAAGTCTGTCTTGTAATACATGGATCTCAGAAATTTTAGGAAGTATTTTGGAAACTGATTTCTGCAAAGTTGTTTATTTTCCAAGGACACTTAATAGGCTGAGCCTGGACTGGTTCATCCAATTAGCTAGTTGTTATTTGCTTTGGTCATATGGCAATAAGGGAGAAAAGTTCAGGTTTAACTGCAATGATGGATGCAAGGAATCAGTAGAGTTGGGGTTTGGGTGAGGAAGAGGGTAGAAGGAACATCAACATTTGTAGAAAGTTTGGCTGAGGGCAAATCTGGAGTTCGATGTAGAAAGAATGATATAATACAGATTGATTCAGTGGGTGATTCCTCTTTTTTGATAGTAGTGAAGTTGGGTAGGCTGCGCTTCCAGGCTTAAAAGTGAAAATCGAAATGAAGTATGTTAATGCTGCTGGTTGGTTCTGTTATAATAAATTTGAGAGATTTGAATAGATGGGAACAATGAAGGAACAAATTGCATCCAGCAATCCAGAGATCAGGTGTCATGACACAGAGATAAGAATCCAGATCAGGTGTCATGACACAGAGATAAGAGTTGAAAATTCACCACAGTAGCTGTGGAATTAAATTAGCTCATTAATTTAAAAACAAAAAAAAACTTCAGATGCTGGAAATCTAAACTAAAAACAGAAAATGCTGGAAATACTCAGCAGGTCAGGCTACATCAGTGGGAAGAGAAACAGATAACATTTCAGGTCGAGACCCCTGGTCAGATCTGGGACGGAGACAAAAGCAGCTCATTAAGCTGCAGGGAGCATGAGGCAGGCTAAATAGGCTGCATAACAAGCTTTTGTTTCCCCCTCCAATGATCAACACAATTTTACATTCAAAAATTGAAAAGGAATTGATGATATTTTGAATCAGGAATCTCATTTCTCCACTTGACTCTTTCCTCCCAACCTTTCTGCCCTTAACATTTCTCATGCCTGTCTAATACTTTTCATAGTATTCTTGTTTATTAGTTGAATCTCCCTCTTGATCTTTCATGCCTTTTTTTTTCTCCCTTTGGCCTTGATATTGGAGAATATCGAGTGGTGCTGAATGGTTTGAGACTTCAGTTGTGATGCAAATTTTTTTAATTTCAAAAATAAACCATTCACAATAAAAATATACAAAAGGAAGAAACAGTGCAAAAAAACCTTTTTAAAAAACAAACATAGCACCATTGCCACTCACATTGCCCCCTGAGATGATACCCTTTTCACTGTTTGAGGGACTTCCCCAAGCAACTCTGCTACTCCATGTGCAGTAGCGGAAGGAGCCTATACTGTGGTCCTTTCCCACAGAGACTTAGCATTGCTGCACCGAGCTTCAGTGTGTCCCTCAGCATGTACTCCTGCAACCTGGACTGTGCCAGTCTGCAGCATTCCCTTACAGACATCTCACTGTGCAAGATGATGAACAAGTTTCAGGCTTTACTGAGTTGATGACCTTCCAGCAGCTCTTGATGTCTGTCTCGGTGTGTGGCCCTGGGAACAGCCTTTAGATCAGAGAGTCCTCTGTTAGGCAGCTGCCAGGGATGAACCGGGACATGGACCTGTGCATCCGTCTCCGCACTCTCTTAGCAAATCCACAGTCTGAAAAGAGGTGGGTGACCATTTCTTCCACACCATGTCATCCAAGTACAATGATCAGTGCAAGGACTGAATGGACCTGGTCAAATTTCTAGTGCAATATGATAAATGTTGCTGGGGTCAGCTGAGACTTAATGATCCACATGGGATTCCAGTGTGCTGTAAAAATATTGTGATGTGATCCAATATCAAGGCCCCTACCTTTTTCCTTTTGGAACAGTGTATCAGTATACCCAAATTGTTTCCTCTCCAAATGCCTTGTACTAGCTTACTCTGCAAACCATCTATGCTGAGTCTTTGTCTAAATTAATTCTTCTCTAGTTCAAGTTTTACCTTCAATATTTTTGATCTTTTTCCACAATTGCTCTGAACTGAATTATACTGAGATCATTGTTACCTGGAATGTTAGCTAGATGGTGTCCCAGAGGTAACATCTCCACTTGCCCTATTGCATTTCTTATATCCAGATCCAACACTGATTTGTTCCTTGTTGGACTGGATCTTTGGAGACATAATTGATGGAGAATGATTTTTGGGAAGCTTTAAGTAGTGGTTAAATATCATCCACTTTGGAGATTAAGCTCAGTGACTCGAGTAGAGATGTGCAAAAAAAAGTTAACCATTGTTTGAAAGCATGGGAATATGTTACAGAAACTAGTGAAATATTGGAATTGGATGTTATGTGCAAGCTTAATAACATGGTTGAGATATGGTACAAAATTTAATATCCTACCGGTTTAATTCTTTTTGGAGTTCATTGTTTCTTTCTATTTCATAAGCCAGTCTAGTTTCAACCGATTGCTTAATCCTTACAAGCTTCTTTACTTTTTTCTTTTCTATGTCAACCTTTTTTCAAAAAAAAGTACTTCTTTAAACTCAAGAAATAATATAAAGATGCATGTAAATAGTCAATTAGGCAATAAAGATAGGTATGTAAAAGATATAAATACTACAAATACACTTAGAAGCCTTATTTCTATTTTGTCACAAATACAATGTAAATTATTGGGAAGGTTTAATTTTTTTAATGACTTAATTGCGCAACAGTGTCTGTGGTCAAAGCAAAAACCATTTATGTTGTGTGATATTAACCTGAGCATTAATGAATAAGGTTATTAAAGGTAATCTTAAACCCATTTGATGTATAATCTTGAAATAAAATACATAAATAATTTGACAAATTTTCAGTTGACTTATTTTGGTTATTGCAATACCAAATGTTTATGATTTTGTCATCTGTAGATGATCACTATAGTTACTTTTTCCAGTCTTTCCAAGCAGCTTTTGCACTGAAATTATTAGAAATGCAAAACAGTGCAAAGCACTTTTGAATCTGGGATAAGGAACAAAGAAAGCAATAGCACATCTTACCGAGAAAAGCAGAATCAAAGTAGAATATGTAAGGTACAATTGTTAATGCTAAATCTTTTACTGAGCAAAATAAGGGAAGAGAAAGAAAGGGATTTAGAAAGATAAAGCATTATTTTGTATTAAATTTCCAAGAATAATTACATGAGACTCTACACTTATAAAAGTGAATTTTTAGAAAAGTTGTTGGGCAGTAATTAAGAGTTATCATGCTGTTTGAAATTCTCAGACTGGTGTGGATGAATTCTAAACTTTTTGGTTTATTTTGTGTCCATCACATAAACATTACAAATTTTTGCCATTCCACATATTTAAGTGTCAAGTCTTTTGTCAAGATCTTTTTATAGCCAAAGTTTCTGACTGAACAGGGTAAGCAACTCCCCAGTTTCCATACTTTACCACACACATGGTACTATCAGAAGTTGCAGTGAAATTCACTGCAAGATTAGCACCAGTATTTTGACATGGCCCTCTATAACTTCATCCATGAATGCCATTTATAATAAAATTATACCTTGACTTTTAATTATGGATTCTTCCAATCTTTCCATAAGTTTGTTAGTGTGGATTGTTGTGGATTTTTTCTTGCAAACATGTCCTGCTAAATGTTAAGTTATATGCTTGTTGAGATGTATTACTTTAAATCATTTTGTTCTGCAGTCACTGTTTTGCTCAGTTTTTGTGCGTGTAATTTTTCAAAATAGATCACAATCTGTTCTGAAAAATTGCTCAAAGTGTAAATAATAAATACGAAATAAAATACTAATAAACTAAGATAAAAGTTGTAACTGGAATTAGAAATATAAATAGAGAAAACACATTTTTTTGAAAAACTTTGCAACCAAAGGCAATGCTTCATTCCAGATCTATGATCAAAAGCACCAACATTCAGACCTATAGGCATTAAACTATACACAATATAGGATTTGTTCTGGAGCAGATACACTGAGGTAATGAGCAATGTCATTTTTCTTGTTAAGAATGCTTTCTCTAGAACATGTACAGGATTGAGTTTTGAGCATTTAAATTCTTAATGAATAACTCATAAGCACATGATAAAATTGATTACTCATGTAATTATTATTGATAATTTAAAAATACTGCTTTTATCTTTCTCTAAATCCCACTTTCTTTCCCTTTCCATATTTAACTCTCTATAACAACATTGAAAACTGTAACTTATGTTGGGAAGTTAGGTCAGTAGATTTTGAGTTAGATAGTTGGACAGCAACTAAACACTATTACAAATTATATTGAAATCCGTAATTAGAATTTTTAAAACATCAGGGATAGCTGATTAAACTTGATAGGGATTTCAACCACAACCATATACTCCATCCACCAAAGTGCACAGTAGCTGCAATGCATACAAGATGCACTGCAGCATCAAAGTTTCCTTTGACAGCATCTTCCAGACTTCTACCGCTTACAAGATCAACAGCACAAGGTACAGACCAACTTGGACATTATTCTGACTTGGAAATACATCACTATCTCTTCATCAGCACTGGGTCAAAATGGAATTCTCCACCTAACCATAGTGCGAGATTTCCTTCACCGTTAGCGGTTCAGGGCATTGGCATATCACCACTTTCTTAAGGGTAATTAATGTTAGCCTTGCCAATAATGCCCTCATTCTGTAAAAAGCTTTAAGAAGATAGGATATATCCAAAGTAATTATACTATAAAAGTATGTACTGAAAACTATATTGGATCTTTCTTTTACTACCTGGTCTGATAGGTCATTCTTTTCTTTATCCAACTGAATAAGTCGAAGCCCAAGCTTGGATCGAGATTTCAGTTCTTCCTCCCACAGTTGATGTGAATCTTTTGCATTTTGTGACAATATCACTTGCTTTTGTAGCTAAACAAAAAATACAGAGGTTGTTTAATAATAGAAATAAATTGCTCTCTCTCAATACAGCTGTATCTTCAGTTCATTAAATGTAACTGATACTACCTTGATTGTCTGCATTTAAATGGTTACCAAAAGCAATATGATGTTGTAAAAACATTTGTACTACAAAATTTAAGTACAGGTTAAAACTCTCTAGTCCAACACCCTTGGGGCGTGATGGACCACAGAACTTCTCCCATGATCATATTTCTCTGAGCAGGAGAACTGTCCTTTTCTAAGTACAGGGCACTCCATGGGCTATGTGAGGGTTCTGTTCTTAAAAACCACTGGTAACCTGAAGTTTCAGTAAGCACTGGTAGGTTAATTAGGTACACATAGTACACATCTTAGTTAATTTTAGATCTTCATTAGAATTAGTTAATTAGTGCAGATTTGTACCACAGATGCAAAAGATGCTGGGCCATGGGAATTGGTGGACCACAGAGTTTCACACTGTATTTCAATGGGCACTTTTCTATTTGTAGAAGTTATGTTTTTACAATATATTAGTTGTGGCCCAACTCAAGTGTAATATTTAATATTATAACTAACAAATAGGATGCGATATTGTGTTATTTCAATAAAGTGAAAATAATGTGCCTCACTGTTTTGTTTTTGGAATGAAAGCACCAAATACATTCTACTTAATGACAGAAACATCAAACCTCTTGACCGAGTTGATCCTCCAAGTTAACCTTTACCCCTTGCAAACTTGTTATCAAGTCTTCCAGACGAGCACGTACCTGTGTAGATAATGTCATAATAACTACCATGATTTTCAGCATGATAATGATTCCTGTGCGAGTAATGATATAAAAACCACCCCTAGATAGTAACAGGGTCTAAAGTAAGGAATGGATACTCAATATCACCTGGGAGAGGAAACTCCTAGATACTAAAAGCAAAATTGTAAAGACAAGAATTTTTACAGCAACAATACTGATAGAAATGAGAAAAAAACTATTTTCAGCCATCATTAAACGTGTACATTTCAAATTGTATTTTTGAGAAAACAGCACTTAAGTTTCTGCTGGTAAACTTATTTTGTGTGTTTATCAAGGTGTTCATTTTTCTATTTGTGTATTGTTATATCGTGTTAACAATCAAGCACTTAGGATGGATCAAGTACAGAGAAGAGCCTCAGCTAGTCTATGATGCTGTGTAATTTCAAATGTCCATTCCACAAAAATCTTACTTTTTAATATCATCTACCCTTGCCGAAGGCCCCTCTCAAAAAACAAAGAAATGGATTGTGACTTCCAATTGAGTACCCTTAAAAATCCTTTGATTGAGCTCTTGGTTGTGTCTTCCTCAATATCTATTTTGGGGCTTGGAGTCAAATTTTGTTTGGAATTGCTCCTGTGCAACACTTTGAATTATCTATGATGTGCTAGAGGTGCTAAATTGTTGTTTCTTTCTTATAATCCTGGCATGCAGCAAGATAGTTTTTATATTTCATCAGTTTGAGTTAGCCTGAGTTTAAATTCAAGACCCAGGATAATCTAGGATATTAACGCACATGGGAGAAACTACCTGGAAAGGCTCTTGAAAACTGGACTCTTTTCCTTGGATTACAGTTCATTAAATTACCAATACACAGTTAATCCAGAGTTTCCTTTTGATTCTTTTGGAACACTTCTGCTGAAATTTGTGTAACTGGCATAAAGGACATTGGAAATGAAATTTAACTTAGCTTTAGTTACCACGATCCTTTGAGCTACTTTTTAAACATGGCACTGCAAGTAAGCTCTGTCTACAAATTAGCCACATCACCAGGCTGAATTAATTGTCATTGAAATGTTCAACAAGTAGTACTTATTTGCAGGGATTTAAAGTTAAATACTAAATTGGAACTATTTGGCAGCAGGAGACCAAGAAATGTTTTCAAAACAATTTTTTTTAATTAGTGAAAATAACTACTGTAATATACCTTAAAAAATCCCTTTGAAAAATATAGATTTTTGGTCAGCATTTAAAACCTCAAATATAGATTTTAGGTTTTAAATGCTGCTCAGTTAAGCTCATTGATGCAAAATTGTGTGTTTAATGAAATGCAAATAAACTTGAGTTCAAGTTCAGGAAAAAGACATTCCACAAAGGGTGCCATGTATACCCAGATCACCTAGTGAATGATGTACTGAATGTGCTCAAATGCAAAATTTCCCACTTGCAACATATAAAGCCCTGTAAAATGTCTTGAAGGACAGAAAATAAATAAAAATCAAGAAGTCAAAATGCCAAATTGGGATAGAGGACAATGGCTTCAAGAAAAATGAATTAATTTGAATTTTGCTAAAACTAGCCCGGCTCTATAAGAAGCTGATAAAAGAATGAGTTATAACCTTTGTAGAATTACTTTGAGGATCTGCAGAAATTCACTATTAAAAAGAATCTGTAAGTAGTTTCATTAGTTGTCTGGAAGTAGTTTCACCTTAAGTAAAAATAGCACCATATATGTTTACACCACAGGTGGAAATGCATTGGTCCTTCACACCTAGGCCAAAGATTTGTGTGAACATTCCAAAATTGTCACAACTTCCTTTGCCTTATGTTCTTCTTGAATTATCTTAGGTATGTGGGATCATTTATGTGTAAAGTGAAATGTTGAAACCTTTGACGTTTAAGATTTGAAGTAAACTTCAAACCAGCATTCAGAACTCACTGTGAGCATGTTAATATGTATAAGAACCAAGTCCATATTCTTATACAAGCTCCACAAAGGCTTGAGGCACCAAATCAAAATAAAGACCTGATTTAGTTCTATGAGGCTGAAAAAATGAAACCGATTTTCAACAATATGAGAACATATGGATTAGATCCCCAAGTATGACCTTAAACGTTTCTCCAAAGGTTTAAATCCAAATTCTAAATTTTGTGTTAACAATAATAGTTAATTTGATCAGTTGGTCTACATAAACTACACAATTCAGCATGCATGACCTGCTTTAGGATCAACCATTTTCAGAATTGGTTATCAAAGAAAAGTCATAAACTGGGAAAAGATTTCCAGCATTTAGATGAAATTTAAAAAAAACATTATAACTGATGGGTAGAAAACAATAGGCATTCTATATTTGAAATTCTACATTTGGCAATTTAAGTGGGCAATGGAAATGTGTAAAATTGTGCATCAATATTCCAATCGTAATCTGTACTTTTTTCTTGACCAAATTCAAAGAACACCTTTTTAATCTTTTGCAACACTAATAATGAGACTTCCCCAGTCATCTTCATTTTTTGTATTGAAGATCTGGCTTTGATATCTAAACTATGCTGTTGAACAGACAATTTTGGATTCCACATGCATCACCAGCTCAAATGTACAGATCTTTCATATTATTAAAATTCTGTTTTTGTATTTGTTATCATTAGTTTAGAAAAACTATTGCATTGTCTACCTTATTTCCAAGAGTCCCCAAGTATATAATTATTGGCTTGCTTTGCTGCTATAAATAATGTAGGGAGACCTTTGAATTTGTGACTAAGTTGGCTTCACCTACTCAGTATCCTTGGTGTTGAATTTTGATCAACATTACAAATTTTAATAATTTACCTTCTCAACTATGTACATCTTTCCATCTGCAACATTGCTATACCAGCTTAGATGTGCCACTGTAACCATCTATCCAATGGCCTCATATAATTAATTCACCTGAATAATCTATAACAGTAACCCATCTCATTAGTTATCAGAAAACATGCTAAATAAAGAAATTTCCCTGTTAAAGCAATTTCCCTGTTCATTGCTTATTAAGTTTTATAAAAAAACTTAAAAGCAATTTCCCTGTTCATTGCCTAAACCACTCCATAATTTGCATGAGTTTTAGCAGGACTAACCTTCTAATCTGCTATCCGGAATAGAACATTTGATAGAAGTGTCCCCTTTTCCCAAAAATGCTTGGCTTTCCTCCAAAGGTCAGCAGATTCAATAATTTCACAGATCATTATAAGTAGTGCAACATTACCATCTACTGAGGATGAAATAGTACTGCAAGAAGGGGAAAATTCTCAACAAGCATAGAGTCGGAGCTTAAATTTAATAAGGTGTCGTAGTAGTGTGGGGGATGTCATTTTATAGAATTAACTGGTGTTTTTTTGTTATTTTTTTGATTGCTAGCATTGTAATGGATAGCAGATGGTATTACAAGCTGTGGCTCTAAGAGGCAAGCTGAGATGTGCCTATGACGCTTAACTGAAGCTGAAATTATGAGATCATAAACAAACTTAAAATGAATATCTCCTACCTTAGAAGGAAATGCTGGTTTTCTTAATTTGATGCTGAATGTAACAAATGACAGAACGGAACTACCCATGCATAATCTGCAACACCTTAGACCCTCAAGAATCCTAAAACTGCAAATCCATCTCATGAAGTAAACAGTCATTTGCCGTACATATCCAATGACAACTGAATAACATTATGAAAAAAGGTCCATCTTCAATCACGAGAAATCTGCAGTTTTCCAGGATAGTAAAAAGTAAGAGCTGGGATACTGAACAGAAGGTTGTGTATTATCCTTACATACCAATACTGTAAATTTAGAAAGCAAAATTGGTAGGAATATAAATAGGAATTAATAGCTCTATGTTGAGGAAATGTATGCCTTTGGATAATAGCTTACTGTGGTTTGCGAAAATTGCAAGATAAAACTGAAATCATGAAAGCACTAAAAAGTTAAACAGATGTCAAGGAATATGCCCTCCCATTTCTGAATTATACTTCCTTAGGGGAGCCTTTAGTGTGTAAGATCTGTGGGTTGACTAAACCCAGAGATCTTACACACCGAAGGTTCCCCAAAGAAACTGTTTTTAGAAAAAGTTAATTTTCAATTAATTGTGTTCTTATAGGGCCTGCCTGAGGACTATTCTCAAACATGAGATTCTTCAGCTACTCACTAATTTTTTTCAATGCTTTCTTTAATGTTTCTAATTTCATGGTACCTTTGCTTACAAAGGCTAAAACCATAGCTAAAAAATACTTTTATAATGGATAGCAGAGGGTGCTCATGACACATGCACCCAAATAGAAATACAGCTGGCCTGTTCCACTGCATTGCTGCAGGTGGAATAACCAACAAATCTCAGGTGTTGTGCAATCTGAGCTTTTCAGAAACAGGTTGAAATTAGTGCATAACAAAGTTTAGATGTTTTCCATATCCAATAACTACATCTAATTATCTAAATGTTTCCATTGTGACATCAATACAAGAGAACATTTCAAATAATTCACAAGAACCACCTAACATTACTTACATTCGGAAAACTATTCTTAGAAAAGACATACAACACAAAGTTAAGATGGTATTACGTTTACACTTACTGACTCAGTCTCTTTAAGTTCCTTCTCCATCAACTCAGATTTGTTTGTCTGCTGTTTTGCAACAGCTTCTAATTTTGCATTCTCTATCTCTAATCTGAAACAGTAAGAAGGGATGATATAAGCTTACAATTTCATCAGTTCTTAATTTTTTTTAGAAAAATGATATAAATTGATACATTCATTAAGTTAAAAGAAACGTAAATGTGGATAAATTTAAGGTTCAAGAGTTTTACACCCCCGGTGTTTCTAGCATGATTCACCCACATTCAGCCAAATTATGTAAAGCTCAAGGAATTTTAACTGAAATTATATTCAGCACAAATCAAGTTTCTTCATTTTTAGGGATAATTTTAAAAGTTGTGCACTATAAAGCTGGCCCCAACAACAAATGATCACAACCTAAATTAATCAATGTAAATTTCTGCAACTAGTTCTCATATGCAAGGTTTCAAAGAGGCACTTTCATAATGGCACTTAAAAGGCACTTTTGAAAATTTTAAATTTACCAAGAAACTAGCTTTAAATTATTATTTTCTTTAAGAAAACTATATAGAATTAAGTTACTTAAAATCAATCTACTAGTATTTGCAAGACACTGATTAAAAATGATTCCTTTTCTGTGATACAAAAACACCTTCAGGTTGCTGTTATTAAATACTCATGGAATAATACTTACTGCAAAATATATCTTTTAAAACTGTGCTCTAAAATGGTGCCTTGAGTTGTGCTAGTTCATGAAAGATTTTTACAACAGGTAACACTCTGAAAGTTACCTATTGTGCTCAAGTGGAAACTCTTGACCAAGCTGTTTATCCAACTGAACAGTGCAGTGACAGGCAGAACCTTTCATTATTCTTTACTAATGTTAATTGCAAAGTTCTAATTATTATTAACTACCGTTGAATTTGTTCTTCGAGTTGCTTTGTAGCCTCGTTCCTTTGTGAAGAGGTCGAAAAAGCTTCTTGAATTTTCTGGGAAGTTGCAAACAGATCACGTTCTTTATCTTCCAAAACATTTTCCAATTGCTGGATTTTCCTCTCTGAGTGCATGTTTTTGTCTTGGGTCTCCTGTAACTACAAGGAAAAGATGTTCTATTTAATGCTAATAATCTAACGTTTCTTTTATATGAAAAATACTGTTTAAAGTCCATATTTAAGTAAAAGTCATAACACTACTAGACATGTTAAGATATCTTTATTAGTTACATGTACATCGAAACATACAGTGAAATGCATCTTTTGTGTAGTGTTCTGGGGGCAGCCCGCAAGTGTCGCCACGCTTCCGGCGCCAACGTAGCATGCCCACAACTTCCTAAGCTGTACGTTTTTTTTGAATGTGGGAGGAAACCAGAGCACCCAGAGGAAGCCCACGCAGTCATGGGGAGAACGTACAAACTCCTTACAGACAGCGGTTGGAATTGAACCTAGGTCGCTGGCACGGTAAAGCGTTACGCTAACTGTAACACTACCATGCCTGCTGCATTTCCCACAGAAAATGCTGCAACCAAGTTTTGTATCAGGTCTTTGCACTGCCCATCAATTGTGAATGCAATTCCAGTATCCAAATTCATTGCTGAAAGCACAAGACTAAATGTTGTCCCAGTGATAACTCTGAATTTACAAGTGGTATTATTAAAACTTATTGTTTTGGTGCTAAATTTAATCTTTCTCCAGAGGCAAAACATTCTTTACACTTCCTCATGCTATTAACTCACAAGTAATTGTCAATTTGAGAAGGTAAAAAAAAGCATCATAATCAAAATATTGCATGTATAATTTCAGAGGAAAGCATCCCACTACGTACTAGCATTGAATTTATTGGACTTTTATATCTATGCAGAGCAAGTTACATACTATTAAAAACAATACTGTCTCTGTATTTTTGCTAAGGTGATTATTATTTTAAAAAAATCAGTAGCTTTAGCCAGCTGTTCTGTTGTTGCGATGTTCTCCAGCTTGCGTGTAACTGGAAACAGAGGTAACAGCTGGACTTAAAAAGTTCATTTAAAAATCATATGATACACAAAATAAAGATCTCACTGGAACCAAACTGAGGAATTCTGGGGAAAAAAAAAAGGAACATTACTTTTATGTGGTAGTTTTATTTGGCCATTGTTGTAATTTAGGGAAAAATAGTTTGAGCACAAGTTTCCAAAAATAACAGAGATAAACCATCACAAAATCAGTTTCTAGTAAGTTTGTTAGGGGACAAATGTCAGTTATGGAACTGGATGAACTTCCCTATTCTTCAAAATGGATGCTACATGTAACTAACTGAAGACAAACTATCTTGAGTTGTTAATTTAATTGCCATTTGTCTGGCTTTGCTTGTGTGCAAATTGGAAGCTATGTTTCCCTACAGCACATCAACAAGCATTCAAAAGCAGCTCAATTGCTTTTGATAAATTGGTTTATCATCGTCACATGTACCGAGGTACAGTGGAAAACTCGTCTTGCATACCGTTCACACAGATCAATTCATTACAACAGTGCACTGAGGTAGTACAAGGTAAAACAATAACAGAATGAACAATAGTGTCACAGTTACAGAGAAAATGCAGTGCAGGTAGACAATAAGGTGCAAGGTCATAACAAAGTAGATTGTGAGGTCAAGAATCCATCTTATCGTACTAGGAGACTGTCCAATAGTCTTATAACAGGATAAGTTTTATAGCAGGATAGAAACTGTCCTTGAGCCTGGTGGTATGTGCTTTCAGGCTTTTGTATCTTCTGCCCAATGGGAAGCAGGAGAAGAGAGAACGTCCAGGGTGGGTGGGGTCTTTGATTATGCTGACTGCTTTACTGAGGCAGCGAGAAGTATAGACAGAATCCATGGAGGGGAGGCTGGTTTCCGTGATGTGCTGAGCTGTGTTCACAACTCTCTGCAGTTTCTTGCAGTCCTGGGCAGAGCAGTTACCATATCAAGCCATGATGCATCCAGATAGGATGCTTTCTGTGGTGCATCGATAAATATTGGTGAGGATCAAAGGGGACATCCCAAATTTCTTTAGCCTCTTGAGGAAGTAGAGGCACCGGTGAGCTTTCTTGGCCATGGTGTCTACGTGGTTGGACCAGGACACTCTATTGGTGATGTTCACTCCCAGGAACATGAAGCTCTCAACCCTCTTGACCTCAGCATCGTTGATGTAAACAGGAGCATGTACACTGCCCTCTTTCCTGAAGTCAATGACCAGCTCTTTTGTTTTGCTGACCTTGAGGGATAGGCTGTTGTCACGTCGTCATGTTACTTGGCTCTCTATCTCCTTCCTGTACTCCGTTATTTGAGATAACTCATCGTTATTTGAGATACGGCCTACTATGGTGGTATCATCTGAAAGCTTGTGGATGGAGTTAGAGCAGAATCTGGCCACACAGTCGAGAGTGTATAGGGAGTAGAGTAGGGGGCTGAGGATGCAGCCTTGTGAGGCACCAGTGTTGAGGATAACCGTGGTGGAGATGTTGCTGCCTATCCTTACTGATTGTAGTCCGCTGATCAGAAAGTCAAGGATCCATTTGCAGAGGGAGGTGTTGAGTCCCAGGTCTAGGAGTTTGGAGATGAGTTGCTTGGAATTATAGTATTGAAGGCAGAGCTGTAGTCAATAAATGATAGTAGGTGTCTTTACTGTCCAGATGCTCCAGAGATGAGTGTAGGGCCGGGGAGACGGCATCCGCAGTAGACCTGTTTCAGTGAGAGGGTGAATTGCAGTGGGTTGAGATTAAATGCTGTGACATTGTTGTGATAGGTGCTTTATATATGTTCTTTTTTCCATTCTTTTCCGCCCTAGTGTATTCATGTGCTGTTCAAAGTATGTTTCAGTATAAAGATGTTGGGAACAGAAACTGAGTAAAAGTGTTATAGACATTTCAGGATAGTTTTATTTAGAATATGGTCATAAACTGGATGAAAGCACAAATTCAGGAAGGGGAAGATGTAAATATTAGACAGCCTGTTAGAGGGGACTGAGGAGAAGTTGGGCAGGAAGTACAGCAGGTATTAGTCTTGACCAACGGGCACATCTTCACTACCTCTGACAATAAGGAAAGTGATAATGGGGAGGCCAGCCAGAAAGACAAAAACAATCCAGAAAGCTGTCTAAAGCAGTGAAGACAGACAGGGATGATAAATTAGAAATATGGCAGCGATGGGGAATTCTAAAATGAGGAAGATAGATAGTGTCTTTGGTAGTCAAGCATGAGGGTCCAGAACTGGGTAAGGTTTAGCTTAAGGCAGCTGGAGAGGAATTGAGAAGGGTTCATGCAGGAAAGTTCATACAGGAACAAATATTATAGGTAGGAACAGCGAGGAAGTCCTGCTCAAAGAATGACAAAAATTATGAACTAAATTATATAACAGGACTTCAGTGGTAAAAATCTCTGGATTAAGGCACAAGTGATGTGTGATTTAACATGTAGATAGGCTCACCAGGGAAGTGAGCAAATGATGTGGACAAGGGAAGTTCTGGAGCCAGATTGAGGAATACTGATAGAACAGGCTCTGATTGAACCTGACCAGACCAATACTGTAAAGAGGAGAGTGAACAAGTAGTTTCCACAGGGTTTAAACTGGCAAGGCATTAAGGGGAATCTATAAGAAACAAACTTAAAAATATAATAATAGGAAAGAAGAGCATGGCAGAATTGGCCATAAATAGCCAAGGAATAAATAAATAGAATAATGGGAGAGTCTGCATTGCTACTTCACAGTGCCAGGAACCTAGGTTCAGTCCTGACCTCAGCTGCTGTCTATGGGGAGTATGCACATTTTCTCCATATCCAGGTAGCTTTCTGTTGTTTTTCAGTTTCCTCCCACATCTGAAAGTTGTGCTGATAGATTTTTAGGCTACTGTAAATAACCCCTTGGTGTAGGCAAGTGGCAAGGAAAGTATCAAGAGGAGTTAACGGACATGCAAGAGAGAGCAAGTTGCAGGAGAAAGGGGATGGGATTGTTCTGTTGGGAGTCGCATGGACCTGATAGGCTAAACCGCCTTCCGTGCCATGAGTAGCAAGAAGGCAAATTAAAATTAAATTAAATTATCAAAGAAAATGGAAAAATATATTCTGCAGTCACTAAAAAGGGGGATGTTGGGCTCAGAATGGGGTCAAAAAGGATGATGGATAAAATCATTGGTAATAATAATGAAATGGCAGCCAATTACAATATTTTAGCATTAATAAGGATATGTATCCAGTGGACATAACATTGAAAGATGAGAATAAAAATATGATCATATTTAAAATCCACCAATCAAACTCAGATGATAACACCTATTGTCCACTCATATTTTTGCATATTTTGCAAGGGATTAGGGAAAAGAGATTAGAAGCACTTTTACATGTACTGTAACAATATTTCATCAATGTGTAAAAAAGGAAATTGAACATTTCCAGGTGCTAATGGACATCTGAGCTTAAGAACGAAAAATATCAAGTCCCTTCTTAAAGAAATACATCTAGAAATCAAAAATATTGAATAGTCAAACCTGGATTTTAAAAAAAGCACTGGTTGAATAACGGCAATCCTTGTAAGAATTAAAGTGTCAAAGGATCTAGATTGTTAAATACTTCCAATAAGGTACTTTATAATAAAGAAAGCCAGAGCATGCAGAGTCAGGAGACCATCAGAGATAGATTACTAGTCAGCTGCAATATAGAAAGCAGAGTAAGGGATAACAGATGGTTATTTGGAATAGCACAAAATAGGTGGCAGTGTTGTCTAGGAGCGAATGCCAAGGTTACTATTATATTTATATTAACAATTTAGATTTTAAAATTTCTTAATTTGCAAATAATGCCAAGTTGAAATGGGTTGTCAGCATTCAGCAAAATTAACTGAAACACAATTAAATAAACTCAAAAAATGGTATGCCCAAAAATGTGGCTTATATGGTTAACACAATAGTTACGTGTTACTTGGAATAATAAGGATATAGATTTATACTCTGAGAGAATAAATAGACAAATCATAAGTAATAATGATATTGGTCTATAAGGGAATTAACAGAAAGCAAACCAAAGACTAGGTTTAATGCAAGTTTAGAAATAAAAAGCAGATAAATTATGTTAAAGCTGTTTTTCTTTTGATTAGGCTATCCTTGAAGCACAGTATTCAGTTCTAGTGGCCTTATAGAAAGTACTGGGGAAGGTACAAATGAGATGTACGAAGATAATACCAGAAATACAAGTTTACATGCATTAGGAAAAGATGAACAAGTTGGGGCTGGATCTCATTTCTCTTATGAGGCTTTTAATTTAAACAATCAATAAATCAAATAGGGAATCTAAAAAAAACTTATTAATCCAGACAGAGATGAGAACATGCAACTCAGACTAACTGAAGCAAATACAGGAATACGGAGCTATATAGAGATAGAATTAGGTGTTGGAGGATGGGAGTAACTTCGCGCTATGCAAAAACAAAAGTACAGCCTGTTTCTATATTGTATATTCAGGTGTTATTAAGTGTAATATTAATAATTACTTACAAATGATCCTACTCTGCTAAAATTGGGTATTTTTGTTTTTTTTGCTGTTCTGATGAACAAATCAATCCCTCCATTACAGAAGTAATTATGTTTAATTTATATCACTAATTCACAATGTCCATACTTACCTTAACTTTCAATTTGAGTAATTGCTTCTGTATATGTGTTTTCTCATCCTCCATTTCATTGCGAGACCGTGTGATCACTTCCAAAGAGGCCTCTGACATAGAAAGTTTTTTCAGTGAATCGGCGAGATCCTGTTGAAGCTGCCTCAATGTAGCCTAAAGGAGAACATTCCCAATATTATAATGTATTCATGTTTAACAATACTTCATAGAGATTTAATCAGATAAAATTGAGCATTGAAATAAAGATATTAGGAGAGATGTTCAAAAGTTTAATCAAAGTCTGAGGGTGTTATGGAGGGCTTTAAAGGGGAAGGAAGCAGAGAAAATTAGAGACATTGGGAGAAAGTGTAGGAAGGCAAGTGGTAGTACTCTCACTGCTGAGTCATAAAACCACATGTTCAAGTGTGGTATTAACACAGGTGACCAGCACCCCCTCCATCCCAAAATGGTGATTCTGGTTGGTGAAATAAATCACATTGCACAATTTGCAGAACAGGAAGAATTATCTCCATGGTCTAATAACATATAAAAAAATTAAATACCAATTGTACATTATATTAGCTGTTGTCTATATAACAAATGTGAAAACTGGCTTGTATACAACATAGTTATTTGCTGCACAAGACATTGATGACATCCTTTAGCTGTTAAGTGTTTTGAGACATGAAGATATTTTAAGATATTTTTATTAGTCACATGTACGTCGAAACACACAGTGAAATGCATCTTTTTTGTGTAGAGTGTTCTGGGGGCAGCCCACAAATGTCGCCACGCTTCCGGCGCCAACATAGCATGCCCACAACTTACTAACCCGTACGTCTTTGGAATGTGGGAGGAAACCGGAGCACCCGGAGGAAACCCATGCAGATACAGGGGGAACGTACAAACTCCTTACAAACAGCGGCCAGAATTGAACCTGAGTGGCTGGTGCTGTAATAGCATTACGCTAACCGCTACACTACACTACCATGTCTGCCCGGAAGGTAGCCCCATATAATGTCTCACTTTACATTTTTAGTTTGAGAGTTACTACTTCACCTGGTATTAAAATGAGAATAGTTAAAATAAACAGTGTAACACAAAGTTAAACCATATCGAGAGAGAAACTCATCAAGATTCTCACTGCAATTCAATTTCCCTGTTTGCCAACTTTTTTCCTCTGATCACTTGATGAACATGACAGCATAGTATTCTGTCAGAAGACAAAACATTTTAAAAAAAATACACTGACCCTTATTTGATCAAGTTTACTGTAGAAAACTTTTAGTTCCAAGCTAACCAAACAGGTAAGCAGAAAGAAAATCCAAATTACAGAAAGAGATTTAATCACCTTTTGAAATATTAACCACATTACCTCTCTTACATTTTTTTCATTTTCAAATTTGCATATTTGTTCTCTTTGTTCAATGTTCTTGCTCAACAACTCCTCATTTCTTTTTTCCATCAAACTTAACCGGTGCTCACTATCACCTCGAAGTGTAGCAAACATATTGTTGAATCTGTCCTGAACATCAGCGACTACCTTTTCCTTCATGATACCTTTGTTTTGCGCATCTTCAAGCTGTTGATGTAACAGCGTAATTTCGCTATGGGCTTGGGCCAATCTCTCCTGTAAAGATACCTGACGAACTTCATATTTGCTTATCTGTTCTTTTTGCAATTTATTTGTTTGTTCTAGATCTGTTATATGATCCTGAGATTGCTTCAGGTCTCTCTGAACACTTTCTAGCGCAAGGTTTTTCTCAGCAAGAGAAAGTTTTGCACGATGAAGTTTCTTGTCTAGATCATTGGACTTCTCCTCCTCTTTACTTAATCTCTGTGACATGTTGTTATTGGTCTCACGAAGATTAGAAATTTCATTGCTTCTTTTTTCGTTTGAATGGACCCATTCATCACGTTCCCTTTGAAGAATTCGTTCAAATTCACATTTAGCTATCTGACTACGTTCTAATTCTTGAAGTGTTACGTTCAAACGTGAAAGAATAGCTTCCTTCTCAGTCTCTTGATAATCTTTGTTTTGTTTCTCAAGTTCAAGTTTGGAAGTCAGCATTGAAACTTCAGTTTTTATGGCATTCAGTTGACCATTATACTGCAAAGCTGTTTGAGTTAGAGTATCTTCATTTAACCTTAAATCCTTTTTTGCATCTTCTAGCTTTACTTTTAATGTTTCAACCTGTTCCATATATTTTTCCTGTTCCTCTTGATTCCGTTCACGTAAACAATGCAATTCACGTTTGAGCACAGTAACTTCATCCTGCAGTGCACGATTCTGTTCCATCACTGCTTTTTCATGATGATTATCGCATTGAGCAAGAGGCTTCAAAACAAAGATTAGTACAATGAAAAAAGGAAAAGATGGCAAACACCAAGAGTTAATACCTATTACACATAGAAATAAGCAAACTTTTATTACAAAAGAACAAGGAATCATCTACCCACTTAGCCCATCCACTGATCTGCTCTATGACCTCAGTTAGTACTGTTTTGCAACTGACCTCTAAAATGGCATGTAGAAACAATGAAAGGTGCAATCTTCTTTGACACAGTGCATCAATAACATACCCACAGGTTTACTATTATTTTACAGGATCTGTATGTTCACTGCTACTCATAACTTGGAGCTTAAGAGGTCTCAATATAAAAATGATGAATTATTGTATATATTCTAAAAACACTATAGTGGTTGAATAGAGTCATAGAGAGTCAGTAAAGAAACAGGCCCTTCGGCCCAGTGAGTCTGCACTAACCATCAATGCCCACGTATACTACTCCTACCTTAATTTCATTTTTGTTCTCCCCACATTCCCATAAACTCCCCTCATATTCTACCACTCACCTACACACTAGGGACAATTTACAGTGCCCAGTTTACCTACTGACCTGCACATCTTTGGGATCTGGGAGGAAGCTGGAGCATCCAGAGGAAACACTCCCAGTTACAGGGGGAACATGCAAATTCCACACAGACAGCACTCAAGGTTGGAAATGAACCTGGGTCTCTGGTGCTGTGAGGCAGTGGCTCTATTAGCTATGCTACTGTTCAGTAAGGAACTTTTAGCAGTTTATAATATCTGGCAATCAAGTAGAAAAATCAGACAAGCTTACACGATCTGTAATGGTAAGAGAAATACCAGGTAGTTCAACTCCAGTAAAATTTAAAAGAAACTCTCCAACAAAATTTAATGAATGACCAAAATCATAAATTTTTTGCTCCAAATTTTGCATTACTAGTCCTGGCCATAAATTCAGTCTTAGAAACCTACTGTAATTGATTTGTAAGTGCTTAAGATTTAATACACCATGTGCTTAAACTTTTAAGACATTGCAGAATGCAACACTACTCATCATTTTAAGGCATTGCAAAGGGAAAAGGTGGTTTACTCCCTTAAGGAAAACCTAATACATTATACCATCTGTTTAAAATAAAAATGGCACTCCATTAAGTTAAATTTAAGACCTTCCAAATTTGTAGTTATTAGCCTGCAAGACAATATTACTTGATGAGGAAGAACTAAAATGATGTGCTTTCTCTCACCGATTCCAAATTTTTCACCTGATATGGATTCATGTTCATAAAGTACATTGCACAATGTTCAGCAAAATAAATGATCTTTTCTCAAGGTTTAATTTACATAGTTTTGTGCTTGCTGTTTACATACCTCTATATTTTGTAGAGCCATGTTATCTTCTATTTCTATCTCCTGCTGTTTGTGCAGGTAACCGTTCAGAATTTCTTTATGTCTTGCTCGCTCCTGGTTGAATTGGCTCTGCAACTCTTTTTGTTCTTCATTCAGCTAAAGATATTTTAATAAAGTTAAAGTACACTTTATTAAAAAAAATATCCAGATTAACCTCAGATTTAGAAATCGGCACAAGATTCAGTAGTTTATTTTGTTGACAAATGGTCTAAGAACAAATCTTGATATTTCAGATACTGGGAGGACAGTTGCAGCGCTAATGACAGTTCATAGGGCCTCATGGATGCCCAATTTTGAGCTGTTGCATCCATTATGAATTCATCCCTTTTTGCATGATGGTAGTCCTACACAACAAACTGCAGAGCGCCCTCAGTACGGGCCCAGTATAGCAAAACGTCTTTCAGTTGAGCTGCAGTGCTTTCTCCAAGCCACTCCAGCCAAACTGGAGAGTGCAATCTGTCTTTGCTACCCTCAGTACTTCTCCATGGCTTCCAACGTAAAAGCTTACTGATTCATCAACCAAGGAGTGAGACCCGTTGCTATTCAGCAGGTTTCTTTGCCACTTGGCCTTGATGTGTCACAGAATCTGGTATCAATATTAAGGGCACACAAGGCCAAAACCTCTTTTATGAGTAAGCAATGTGCTGAGAGCTCTGGTTGATGCAGTCCTGTAGGCTGAAAGATATAATTTGTGAGCATAACAATATTGCCTGTTCATTTTACGAGATAGCTCTCCCAATTTCACAAATATGTAGGGATTTATCCAAGAGGACATTGCAGTTTCAAATCAGGCAATACATGTCTTTACTGAGTCTAGTACCTAAGCCAACGTATGATAACAAGAATAACAATACTAGATAAACTGCTTAGACTTGTACTGGCCTGGTACAACTGAATTCCATTTCAGAGAACCAATCACATTGCTGCGAGTCTGAAGTCATACACAAGGCAGACCAAGGATGGCAGATTTCCTCCCAACAAGCACATACACTTGTAAACCAAATGAGTTTTGTGACATTAGGGGAGTTTTGTGGTCACCATTATCAATAATAACTTAATTCAGGTTTATTCAATTGAATTTAAATTATCGGACTCCAGAATGGAATTTGAATTCCAGCCTTTGGATTATTCTTTCAAATAACATAACTTCACTGCTAACTTTCTTACCAGAAATTCTTTAAATATCAGTTGGATAATTTACTTTATATGGCAATGGTCATTTTTAAATAAAAATCACAGTGAAAGATGGGTATGGAGCTAAAAGATAGCAATGTATTACTTTTTTTCCCATTGTGAACAGAGCAGAGAACAGGGCTGCTGAAAGTCATTTTGAAAGGCTGAACTGTCATAAAGCATAGTGTCCTTGAGCAGTAGTTTAGGGGTTGGAGGCAGATCCGAGAAGATAGAGGCATTATTATTTCATATTTTGCAGTCTCTTGCACCCTTATATATTTCAATTGAATGACATTTAACATATTTGACAATTATTAACATACATAACTATTACTCATTCTGACAACCTTTTGCAGATTGGTGATCAATGTGTCCCTTTCTATCTCCAGGTTTCTTATCATCAGTTCTGATTCATGTTTTGCTTGCTTTTCTTCACAGTACTGGAATTCCTTTTTCTGAAGTTGTTCACGGCTCTTTTCATACAACATTTCTGCAGTTTTCCGTTTCTCTTCCTCTTGTTTCATACTGAACCTTTATTTTTAAAAAAAAGTACATCTGAACATAAGATAGAATACTATGGTGTGGAATATTTATATACTTTGTAACTCCTGCAAATACCATCACAAATTTTGTGTATTTTTTTTAAATATGAGTATCAGCAGATGCATTTCAAATGTAAGCATTTTCTTCTATCCCAAATACTACTTTGCTTTCACATAGCTCTCATCTGCAAACACAAAGTTATTTCACAAAACTACATTTTACAAGAACTTGAGTACTCTGGCCTCATTGTGAGCCATGATAAAGTTCAGTTTATCCAATTCTAAAGTTATAATTATAAATATCCAGTTATAAAGTTCAGTTTATAGAAGTATTTTGAAGAAGACCTCATTTTTGCTGACTTGTTTTTCTTACGTCATGCAAAGTGGATATTCAGCCCACCGAGTCTAGACTGGCTCTTACAGCATTCCCCCCACTTATTTCCCAGATCCACCTCTGGTCCTGCAATTTTTGTCCCATCTCCCATGCCCCCCCCCCAACGCGTCCCCCCCCCACCCCCCAAATTTTCATTTCCTCCTTCTCCTGGTAACATCCACCTACTACCCACATATTTTACCACCAGAGCCCCCCCCCCCCCCCCCCAATCCATCCTGTTCCATCTGCCTAACTCTCCCTTAATGGTTCCCATTAAAACCCTTACTTATCGGATTACAGCACTGGTAGCCTTTGTGTTCCCACTTATCACTCTCCAGCAGCTGTCTCCACCTTCACCCACCCCTTCCCCCCCCCCCCCCCCCCCCCAATATCCTCTTGAAACTGATGATCTTCTCTCTCCACACTTAGTCCTGATGCACGGTTTCAACCTGAAACATCAATACTTCCCCACCCTCCACAGACGCTGCTCGACCTGCTGAGTTCCTCCAGCAGATTGTTTGTCGCTCCAGATTCCAGGATCGTCAGTCTCTTGTATCTCTAAGTTTCTAAGGAGTCGCTTAAAAGGAGTAAAGAATGGTGGAGAGATGGAGAGATTTAGTGAGAAAATTCCAGTACTCAGGACCAAGAGAGCTTGAAAGGATAGCCAGCAATGGTGGTGCAATTAAAATCACAGATGCGCAAAAGGTCAGAATTGAAGGACTGCACAGATCAAGACTGTGCAGAAACAAAGGATTGTAGCTGCTGGAATCTAGATGAAAAAACAACAAGATGCTGGAGGAACTCAGCAGGTCAGGAAGCATCCATGGAGAAAAACAGACAGTTTCAACGTTTCGGGTCACGACCCTTCTTCAGGACTGAAGATAGGAAAAGGGGAAGCCCAATATATAGGGGGGAGAAACAGATCAGTGACAGGTGGACAAAAGAGAGGAGGCAGGGTGGGCACAAGGTGGTGATAGGTAGATGCAAGTAAGAGATGGTGATAGGCAGATGCAGGGGAGGAGGGGAGAGCAGATCCACCAGGGGATGGGTCAAAGGTATGGAGGCAGGTGGCATGGAGGGAGGGGAGGAGAGGAAAAGCAGAGAGAAAAAAAATGGCAAGGAGAGAAAAAGATAGGTTAGAAAAGGGAAGAAAAGAAACGAAGAGCAAGGTGGGAGGGGAGGGAGGGATTGGTTTACTTAAGGTAGGAGAATTCGATATTCATGCCATTAGGTTGTAAGGTTCCAAGACGGAAAATGAGACGCTGTTCCTCCAATGTGCACTCAGATTTCTCCTGGCAGTGGAGGAGGCCGATGACTAACATATCAGTGATGGAGTGGGAGAGGGAGTTGAAGTAACTGACAACTGGGAGATGCAGATCGCGGTTACAGACAGAGTGCAGGTGTTCTACAAAACGGTCACCTAGTCTGTGTTTGGTCTCACCAATGCAGAGGAGGCCACACTTGGAGCACCGAATGCAGTAGATGACATTAGGGGAGGTGCAGGTAAATCTCTGCCTCATCTGAAAGGACTGTTTGGGTCCCTGGATGGAGGTGGTGAAGGGGCAGGTGTTACACCTATGGCGGGGGCAGTGGAAAGTCGCTGGGTGGGAGCAGGATGGGTGGGGAGGGAGGAGTGAACTAGGGGGTCGCGGAAAAAACGGTCTCTGTGAAAGGGATGGGGAGGGGAAGATACAAAAGGGTCCCGTTGGAGATGGCGGAAGTGGCAGAGAATGATGTGTTGGATATGTAGGTTGGTGGGATGAAATGAGGACAAGGGGGACCATATCCCTGTTAGGTCTGGGAGGGGTGGGGGTGAGAGCAGAGGTGCGGAAAATGGCAGAGATGCAGGTGCGAGCTCTCTCGCCACAGTAAAGGGGGGGAAGCCATGGTTAGTAAAAAGGTTGAACATCTCAGATGTCCTGGAGTGGAAATGGCAAGCAGAAGTGGCGGAGGTGGAGAAGTTGAGAGAAAGCGATAGCATCCTTGCAAGAGACAGGGTGGGAGGAGGTGTAATCAAGGAAGCTGTGGGCGTCAGTGGGTTTGTAGAAGATGTTGGTGGATAAAGAATCTCCTGAGATGGAGATTGAGAGATCGAGAAAGGAGAGAGAGGTATCAGAGATAGTCCAAGTGAATTGGAGAGCCAGGTGAAAATTAGTGGCTAAATTTATGAAACTGTTGAGTTCTGCACAGATGCAAGAGGTGGCACCAATGCAGTCATCGATATAGCAGAGAAACAGTTGAGGATTGGGGCCAGAGTAGGCTTGGAACTGCGACTGTTCAACACAGTCAGTGAAAAGGCAGGCATACATGCGAGTGCCCATGGCTACACCCTTGGTCTGTAGAAAGTGAGAGGAATCAGAAGAGAAGTTGTTTAGGGTGAGGACAAGTTTAGCCGGGAGGAGGAGAGTGTTAGTGGAAGGGGACTAGTTCTGTCTCTGGCCGAGAAAGAAGCGGAGGGTGTTGAGGCTGTCATGATGGGGAATGGAGGTAGGTAGGGACTGGACAGCCATGGTGAAGATGAGGTTGTGTGTGCCGGAGAACTTAAAGTTATGGAAGAGTTGGAGAGTGTGAGGTGCCACGGATGTAGTTGGGAAGGGATTGGACCGGGGTCCAGGTACGAGGATATGAGCTCAGTGACACAAGAGCACACAGAAACAATAGGTCTGCTGGGACAGTCCTTCTCGTGGATTTTGGGGAGAAGATAGAAGCAGGAAGTCCTAGGTTGCGGGACTATGTTGGTAGCTGTGGGAGGGGGGTGTGGGGAGATCTCCCGAGGTGATGAGGTCAGTGATGGTGCAGGAGATAATGTCCTGGTGGTCCTCAGTGAGGTCATGGTCTGGGGTAGGTAGGAGTAAGTGTCTGAGAGTTGGCGTCTGGCCTCTGCAAGGTAGAGGTCAGTGCGCCAGACTACCACGGCACCACCTTTGTCAGCTGGTTTGATCACTACATCAGGGTTGGTGCAGAGGGAGTGGAAAGCAGAGCGTTCAGAAGGGGTGAGGTTAGAGTGGGTAAGGGGAGTAGAAAAGTAAAGACGGCTGATGTCGTGTCAACAGTTAGCTCTGAATAGGTCCAGGGCAGGTAACAGGCCCGGTGAGGGGGACCAGGCGGAAGTGGAGGGCTGGAGGCAGGAGAACGAATCACCAGAAGGGGCAGAGGACTCCTTACCGAAGAAGGCGGCACGAAGGCGGAAGAAAAAGAGCTTGGTATCATGACGGGCTCAGAATTCATTGAGGTGGGGTGTAGAGGTATGAAGGTGAGACCTTTGCTGAGAACAGACCGCTCAGCCTCAGAGAGGGGGAGGTCAGGGGGGATGGTAAAGACCTGGCAGGGGTTGGAGTTAGGGCCAGAGGAGAAAGGGTGGGGGGGGGGGGGGGGGGGGGGGGGGGGGGGGGGGGGGGCGAGGGGCTGGGCTGGCGAGAGGAAACGGGAGAGAGGGGTTGGGAGTGATACAGGGATAAAGAGTGGGATGAAGGATAGGTGGATGGAGGGGAGAGAACGAGGGGGAGCAGGGGGAGAGGTCAGGGTAGGGGTAGGATAAGGGGTTGGGAGTGGTCTGGAGGAGATGCAAGATGGGATTCAGAATTACAGGTACATGGGGGAAGAAACAAAGCAAAGCAGAGGCACTAGAAGGCAAAGCCTGGAGAGAGGGAGGTCCTGGAGAGGGAGGGGGTGAGAGGAGCAGAGAGTGGTGTAGGGCAGGAGCAGAGGTGTCCAGGCTCTACAAGACTTGTGGAGCTACATGCAGCTTTAGAGGCAATGAGCACGTGAAGGAATTTTCAAAAATAAGAAAGAGGATTTTAAAATCAAAGTATTGTCAGACCAGGAGCTACGCAAATCAGTGGGCATATTAGTTGTAAAGGAGTGAACTGAGACACAAGAGATTGCAAATGCTGGAATCTAGAGCAATAAACCATCTGCTGGAGGAACTCAGCAGATCAAGCAGATTCTGTTGGGGGGGTGGGGGGAATTGTTGATGTTTTGGGTCAAAACCCTGCATCAGGACAGAGAGTGGAGAGGGGAAATAGCTAGTATAAAGAGGAGAGGGGAGAGAGGAGAGAGGGGGAATGGAACTGCTTCAAGTTACTATACATAAAGGCAGCAGAGTTATGAATGAGCACATGCTATGCAGGTAGATCAGAAAAGCACTGGGGTAGCAAATACTGAAGGTAACTGTATTAAATGAGGGCTTCTGCAGCAGTTGAACAGAGGCATTAAATCATATGGTGTTACATTGATGTAAGCTGGTAGTTTGGTTATTGCGAAGATGTGGTTGTAGAACATTTCAATTAAGAAACATACTAAGGTTGCAAACAATCTCACTCAGTTTCAGATAGTTGACAAAGATAGTAATGTTTAGCCAAGGAATGGAGTTTATGGTGGGGATGAAAAAGCAATGTCAGACTTGCAAAATGATTCTTTACAGGTCCATTAGCGCAACACCAATCCACTTATTTAGAGTATTGATGCATCTAAATGTTGTACTTAAGCTATTGACGAATACTTTTGAGAAATATGAACATTTAATACAGATGCATCAAAAACATAAAATTATATTTAAAAATAAAGCGAGAACATACTTGAGGCTATTAAGATCAGTTTCCTTCTCCATTATTTGGCACTCCAGTTTGGATTTCATTTCTCTAGTTTCCTTCAACGTTTGATGGAGCTCTTTTCGCTCCTTCTCTAGATATTTCACTTTCTCCAAAAGCAAGGTATAACGCTTCTTTTCTCGTTCAACTGCTCTTTCATATTCCTGAACCACATTTTGGATTTTCAGTAAACTTACTGAGTCTGTAATTGGATAAACTCCATATTAGAAAACTGAGTCAATTCTGTTCATTTAAAAAGGTATAATTAAAAAATTAGCAATACATTGCGCATATTGGTTTCTGATTAATAGTTTACAGAATTAAAATGTGATTTAGTTTCATTAAAAGAACAGAATTTATGATTCAATAATTTTTGCAGTCTTCCTTTTCCACGATATTAATATTTTAGTAATAAAAACTGAAATTTAAAAGACATTTTTTTACAGGCTTATTATAAAGTCCTTATAAATACATGAATTAAAAAAACAGAACTAACATCTCTTAGCTTTACATACAATACTTAAACAAACAGTACATATTGCCAATTGAAAGCAAGACCGAAAATAGGAAGTACACCATTCTGGATTTACGTTCTTTACCTACTGTCTCTGCATCAAGTTGTGCAATTAACTGCGCAGTATTCCTGTGCACAGGTTCAGAAGACTCTGAGCCACCTGCAGCAGTATCAGATGACTCTGTGAGATCATTCAGGTCATCAGAAATATTAACTGGTTTTGTGAACTAAAAAACAGGAAAAACAAAAAAATAATTGAATCGCTAACCTAACAAAATTCGTGAACAAATAATGATAAAAGCATGAAATATTGGAAACATCTATTAAGAGAGAAACTGATTGAAACATTTCACGTCAATGATCTTTCATTAGGATTGGAAGATAATAGAGATGCCAGCAAAAAAGCGCAGGAATAGAATAAAAGTGGAAAATAAAATTTATCTATGTGGCATATGAAAAGCAATTGACCATACATTATAACTTGGGTTAATCCATTCAATGACATCAGAAGTTACATTACATAAGCTGTTGGTACCTCCTGTGCTCCCATCATAGTAAGGTGATTCTTCCGCTAAGTAATTAAATGCCAAAAGATGATGGTGATGCAAGGCTAGATAAGTGGATGATGGGACAAATAAACCAATTATTATTTCTAACATGGTCTTATTAATACCTCAATTTACCCTAAAATTGTTTACATCTAATACTATAATTCTGACAAAAGATTATCAACCCAAAAATATCACTTCAAATTTACCCTCCAGACTGAGGCCCATTGATCAATAACAGCACCTCAGTTCAGCAAACAAATCAAGAACTGGAAAAGCCAGAAAAAAAAGAAACATTTCAGTAAGGTCTTATAAATTACTGGTATAAAATGCAAGTTGTTAAATGTGACAGCTTGGTTTTGGACACCACAGCCAATTGGTTGTGTGTTTATGCTCCACCCAAGTTCTTGAGCACTTAAGCTAGTGGACACTTTAGTATAGAACCATGGTGCTATCCATCACACACGTGTTTAAACCAAGACCTCAAATGTTAGTTCAGGTGGGCACAAAATATCCTAGGGCAATATTTGAAGAGAGGTACTCTGGCCCGAAGAAGTCTTACACTCAAAACAATAGAACTCAAGACTCTCGATGTGGCCACCTTGGAGTCTCTTATGTCTCAAGAGTAGCAAGGGAAGAGTCGAGTACAAGTGTACCCCAACTCTCAAACTCACTTCTAAATTATTCTTCTGTGGCAAATTTATTATTAGATGTCAATCCAGCCAACTAAATTAATCTGTACCGCTGTGAATAACTAATGTATTTAGATTTGTTCAATAGTACTTGATTAATGTGCAAATCTACACATTTGAAAAAACAGCTTCTAAGGTTTTACCCGATCTTATCTCTAGGCTCCTCCCAACCTACAAGCCTCCAAGGATTCCATTTACTCTACAGTGATCTCTTGTGCACACCGTTATTTCCACTGCTCCACCATTGGCAGTAACCTGAAGCTATTTAAGCTTGAAGTCTAGAGATGCCACTATGGTTAAAAAAATGTTACAGCTTCAAGAATTGTTAAGTGCCAAGTTGACCATTAACTTATGCCGGCAGACAATTTAAAGAGGTCTTTAGTTGATAGCACTCAGTTGAGTTTAGTTGATGCCAAACTTTCCACATAGCAGCCATTTAAATAGAAGAGCAATACTCGGCCTGGATGAGATAAGCCGAAGGGCCTGTTTCCATTACTCTATGACTTGAAGGGCTATTGCTGAGGATTTTCAATTTTTAAAAAATTTCCATTGCTGAGGATCTTTACACTAATTGAAACCTGGGCATAACTTAAATCTTCAATTGATGCCAAAGTTTTGAAAAGGGCTTTTGAGATACAAAGAACAATGTCCTGGAACACCATAAAGATTTCAGCAATTTCTATCATTGTTTTCCTGAGGACTTCAACTGGAAAATAAAAATATGAGATTTTGCCTTTCAGGAGCCACTAATAAGAGAGTACTTAGTCAGGAGTACCTTGCTTGACAGGGCACATGGGTTTGGAGGGAAGAAATGAGGATGACATGAGGCTAGGTACAGTAGCGTTAACTGCTGCAGGGTAAGAGGTAAAGGAGGGCTCCCTCCATTGCAGTCTTTGCAATCACAGGGCATCCCTCCACTGGGACCTCCAGAGCTGCAATCCAGATCTGTGCATCTTTATTCCTTAGCCCTTGAATCATCTTGAAATATTTCATTGTTTCTCAGCCACCACACTATATGCAGTCTTTCACAGATGGGGGTGATGGATGTTTCATATGCAGTTACACAAAAAATTCTGCTGTTCAAACTTATGTATAAACCTGTTTTAGTACCTCCAGTAAAGGGAGAACTGTGGCAATCAGGGAGCTCCAAAATAGTGTGCTAAAACTTTTTTTTATATAAACACTCCTCCAAATTAATAATTTGTTTCACCAAAGCCTTTTGTTTTCGAGCGAACTCTTCCTTTCCACACCTGAATTTTTATGAAATCAGTACACCAAATATAAATACAACTTCAGGAGAGTGAGAATGAGTTTATCTGTCTCTATCACTTCTTCTGGCAGCTCGATCCATATAACCATCACACTGTGTGTGGAAAAACTTGCCCTTCCAAACTCCTTTAAATTTCTTCCTTCTCATCTTAAAACCGATGACCCCTAATTTTAGACTCTCCCACCCTAGGGAAAAGACCATCTAACCTACCTATGCTCCTCATAATTTTATAAACCTCTGTACGGTCACCCCTCAGTCTTCTATATGCCAGTGAGAATAAACCCAGTCTGTCCAATCTCTCTTGTAGCTAAAAGCCCTCCATTCCAGGCAACATACTGGCGAATCTCTTCTGCATACTTTCTAATGCTACCACATCCTCCCTGTAACCTGGCAAACAGAACTCTACACAATATTACAAATGCAACATAACCAATGTTTTCTGCAGCTGAAACAAAACAACCCAACTCTAATAGTCAATGCCTCATCTTATGAAGGCAAGCATGCTGAATGATCCACCTGCATTACCATTTTTAAGAAACTATGAACTTGCACCAAAGGTCCTTCTGCACATCAACACTCCTGAGGTCCCTGCCATTTCCTGTATACGTCCCATTGGTACTTGACATCCCAAAATGCATTACCTCACACTTGTCTGGATTAAATCCTATTTGCCACCGCTCCGCCCAACTTTCCAACTTATTTATATCCTTACATAGCTTTTCACAACCTACTTTGCTATCTATTACTTCACCAACTTTTGTGTGATCAGCAAACTTACTAATCAGTCTAACTACATTCTCATTCATTATGAAATAACAATAGTCCCAGCACCTGCGGTACACTGCTGGTTGCAGATTTCCAGTCAGTAAAACACCTCTTGACCACTACCACCTGCCTCCACCAGCAAACCAATTTTGGATCCAGATTGCCAAAACACCTTGTATCCCATGTACCCTAACCTTCTGGATCAGCCTACCATGTGGGACTTTGTCAAAAATCTTGCCAAAGTCTATGCAAAACACTCAACCAGATTTGAGAGACAGGATTTCCCCTGCACAAATCTATGTTGAATCCACCTAATTAGTCCCTGCCTTTCCAAGTGAACACAAATCCTGTCCCTGAGAGTTCTTGTCCAATAATTTCCCTCCTTACTATTGATGCAAGGCTCACTAGCCTGTAGTATTCTAGCTTATCTTTACTGCTCTGTTTTGAATCAGCTTTCCTCCAGTCTTATGGTACCTCACCCATGGCCAAGATGCAAAATTCTCCTTTATAGTCCCAGCAATCTCCTCCCTTGCTTCCTAAGGTACCCTTAGAGAGATCCCGTCAGGGACTTTCTCCTTCCTGACACAGATATGTTCCAGTATATCAGTGTATGCCTCTCATAACTCTCCATCCTGCACATCCTTCTCCCTGGTGAATACCAATGAGAGAGATTCATTTAGCATCCTGTATACATCTCCTGGCGTCTTTTCATCCCTGAAGGGTCTTACTCTTTCCCTCGCTACCCTCTTGCTTCTAATGTTTTGGGATTCTCCTTAATCCTGCTTACCAAGGCCATTTTATATCCTCTTTTTGCCCCTCTAACTTCTCTCCTACATCCCCTATCAACCTCAAAGGACTCACTCGATACCAAATACCTAGTTCTGACACATACTTCCTTCTTATTTCTGATGAAACCTTCAATTTCCTTTGTTAACCAAGGTTCCCTAATCTTACCACCTTTACTTCTTACCCTCACAGGGACATACTGACTCTGAACTTTTACCATCTTGTCTTTAAACGCCTCCCATATATTGGGTCTTGTTTTTCCCCTCGAGCAGCTGTTCCCAACTTACTTTCACCAGGTCCTGCCTTATACTATTGAAATCAGCCCTCCCCCAATGTAAGACTGTAACTTTAGGACCAACCTTATCTTTTGCCATGACTGCCTTGAAACTTACCGAACCATGGTTACAACATCCCCTCCCACTTTGTATACCCCCACCCACGTCATGCCTGAAATGTCTATATTCCAGAACATTGAGCTGCCATTCCTGCCCTTCCCTCAGCCATGTTTTCTGTGACTGCAACAATATTATCATCATATAATCTTATAACCATGTGCTGATCCATGCTGTCAGCATATCCATTAAGGTAAATACAGTTAAACTCATCAGCCCTCTCATGCTTCCCCACCTGTCTGTCTTCTCTTTCCACTGGACTTACCTGTTCTATTTTCCATTCCCCCCCATCCTATTAGTTCAAATCACCCCCACCCACCCATGTAGCACTCATGATATATATCAATTTCTCAAGTGCACTAAGTTTGACAGCAATCACTCTCAGGTTGCTGGCTAGGGTATAAATACACAAGAATTAGTTATCATACAAGCAATTAGTACCATGTTTCTGCAACTTTAAATTAAGTATATCATTTGATTTTAAAAAATTACCGTTTTACTTGAAGATGCTTTGCAAGCTCTGAAAAAAATTTGAAGAACAAAACAATAATGAACATTATATTTGTAGGTGATAGCATCAATAGAAAACATGTTGCTAAATAATAGTTCAAGTTATTTAATTCAAAAATGAGTCAACCATGCCCGGGTGACAGCACCCTCACCTGAATCAGAAGATTTTAAGTTCTTATCTCTTTCCAGAGACTTGAATGCAAAAACCTAGGTTATAAAATTATTAAACTTTGGTTTCCCCCATAGGGAGATTCATACAATTTAAAGAAAATGATCCAAATTCATTTATTTCTTAAATGCCAATCATGCATTTAATTTCTGCACAGGTTTAATCAATGGCAATGAAATAATATACAGCTGGATTAATAACCCTCTAACCTACCTCTACTTCTACCAAATGATGCAAATCATATAAATTTTACAATACATTGTTAATACAACAGTGCACGTCTGTGTTACAGAATGGCTCAAAGCCATAATGAAAATCTTGTTTCAAGGATTAACCATATAACTGAGCATGTGAAGAATCTGACCAGTGATGAAGGGCCCTAGTTAAGCAGAGGAGACAAAGTTTGGAATGCGTCCTGCAGAAATAAAAAGCATTCAAAGGACCAAATGGATCTAGCATAAATTGGAGCTAAAAGCACACACACTTAAGAGAATTGAGTGTTAAACTTTAAATTACTTTTGTTTCATTTTATATATTGAAAGTTTAGGCAGTTTTTAATCAATTATTTGGTCCAAGAATCAGACTGCTTTATTAATGCAAAATGCTATTTGGTATCTCAATACATATAAAAATAGGAGTTGAACAAGCAAACTTATCACCCTCAAATATCTATCTTTTATGGGATATAATAACTATGGATAAGAGCTTGTTGCCAGCAGCAAGCCACCCACACTCATTGCTGATATACATACCAACCACAGCCTTACCACTTGTGGACCTCAACATTGACTGTTAAGTGTTGACCCAATCCTAAATGGCAAGGCATATTGTATGTCACTTGTGACACACGACTATCACAAATGGATTTAAAAGAAAACTTTGATTGCTTGCAAAGCTGTCACCTGCACTTTTTTTCTCTCAGCACATCAAATTTAAAATACGCTCCTTGTATTGAAGTACTTCACACTATTTTCACCCATCCTTAATCATTAACCTTTTACAATTCTTCCCCCTTCCATGCACAATGAAATTTTCTTACACATCTTTCTTTACCCAGACACTGGAGGTAATTCTTTTAGCCGGCAATTCACTGGAAATACCTCTCCCAAGTCCCTTTAGCCACCCTACACTCCCTCTCCTTCTAAGGCATCTCTCATTGGTTACTCTTTCTTATGCTTCAGAAGTTTTGCTACTTTAAATACTCAATATAACTTCAGGCAAATACTGCCATTTCTTGTGTACTTCTGTATGAAATTGTGCTCAGCAACATCTGCTAAATTCTTCAATTCTTTCTCTATTATTAATAATTTATATAATTAATGATAAAATTCTAGTTTGTGTTAACATCCACATTTGAACAACGTTGAGTATTGTTTCATCAATAACCAGTTCACCTGCTGTTGCACAACTAGTAAATTTGATGGTAACACAAAAAAAAACAATTGGAAAATAACACTTTTGGCGTCACAGGGTATTTAATTACCATAATTTCTGGGAAAAATGCAAGAAAATGTTTTATAGAGCACATGCAATGTGATGGAATATTGTGCAGAAAACAAATTTCCTAACAAAAAATCTGCCCAAAATGGAGCAGGTAGTAAGAGGAAAATTAAGTCTATAACTTCCATTTCAAGAGAGAACATGTTTTGCAGAGAACTGTTTATTTCTCTCCAATAGATGCTGCCTGACCTTCTGAGTTCCTCAAGCATTGTGTGTGTGTTGCTCCGGATTCCAGCATCTGTAGAATCTCTTATGTCTATGTTTTGCAGAAAACAATTTTCCTGATCTAAATCACCCTACATTTACTCTCAGTATTAGGTTTAAAGGCAAACAAGTAATATAACTTGTATATATAACTAGTGAGTAAAGCATTATAAATTCTATAGAAGCAACCATAGACCTAGATTGTGTATACCAGTGTTTGGAAATCAGAAGGGCATCTTCAATTTATCTATATAATGTAATAAATACTATATTGCATGTTACATTCATTGACAGGGTACACATATATATTAAACCACAATAATAATGCACATTGGATTAAGAGCAAGAAAATATATCAGTTGCACCAGAATCTTAAAAAGCAACATTCACTGCAGAAGAGATTTACCAAGATGTTGCCTGGAATAGAGGGCTTTAGTTAAAAAGAGATTTGATAGGCTGGGTTTATTCTCACTAGAGCATAGAAGCTGAGGTTGATAAGATTATTAGAGGCATTGATAGGATATTTGGATAGGAAAGGAACAGAGGGATGCGGGGCCAATGCAGGCAAATGGGATTAGCTTAGATAGGCATCATGGTTGAGAGCGAGATCATTAGGGTCTTTGCAGGCTGCAGTGATATATGGTGAAAATAATAAAAAAGGGTCTTATCCAGATTTAGAATCATAGACTCACTACCTATTCTTTCACTCTGATCTTATGTTATTTTCCCTTGTGCCTAACCAATTGCCTTTTGAAAGCCCTTATTGACCCTACTCCCACTCACCTTACAGGCAAATGAATTTTAGATTATAATTATTGTAAAAGAAAAATTCCTCACAACCTACCATTCCTTTCTCACTCCCCAACCACTATACATTTTGACCATCACTTTCAATGTAACATGCATGCCCTTGTCCTTGCATAGTCCACTTATAAATTTTTAAACTTTTTAAGAATTTTATTTACAGCATGGTAACAGGCCCTTCCGGCCCAACGAGTCCGCGCCGCCCATTTTAAACCCAAATTAACCTACCCGTACGTCTTTGCAATGTGGGAGGAAACCCACGCAGACACGGGAGAACGTACAAACTCCTTACAGACAGTGACGAGAATCGAACCCAGATCGCTGGCGCTGTAATAGCGTCACGCTAACCGCTATACTACCATGCCGCCACGGTGATGTATGGAAATGGCTTCTCTTTATTCTATCTATTTATCCCCTCTTTTGTGCTCTTGTACATCTCTGGCATATCTTTATTCTGAGATGAACAACCCCACCTTCTTGAGTTTAAACTTGGATGCAATCTTTCATCCCTCAAACAATCTGAGTAGGAGACACAAAAGACTGAAAGATGCTGGAATCTGCAACAAAAAACAAACTACTGGAAGAACTCAGTAGATTAGGCAGCATCTGTGGAAGCAGAGGAATGGCTGATGTTTAGAGTTGAGACCCTGCATTAGGACAATCTGAGTAAACGCTTTCCATACCCTTTCAGATCTTCATGTCCTCCTTGAAGAGTGATGACATTAGTTCCAGCAAACACTGTAATAAATATGTTACCTTTAACAAATTGTACTGGATCTTACTTTTTTCCTGATTATTGTTTCTGAAAGGTTCCCACTACCAAGGTGAAACTGACTGGTTTGCCTCCTTTCTCACATCCTTTCAAAGGGTTCTATATTTACCACTGTAACAGTACAGGAACCCCACTCCAACTCTGACCCATCGCTCTGTGGCCTCCTGTACTGTCATAATGAGGCCTAGTGCAAGCTTGAGGACAGCACCTCATCTTCAGTCTGGGCATGATGCAGCCTTCTGGGTTAAATTTGAATTCTACAACTTCAGGTGACTAGATTTCTGTTATCAGTCATCCAAGTATGATATTACCTTGTTTTATTTTGATCTGGGAGTGGAGGATATGCCAGGCAAGTCTTGCTGCTCTGCATTTTGCAACTCCTACATTCTTTTGTCCATGTTTTTTTGTCTATGTTCTTACTCTCTTACTGCTCCCATTCACTCACTGATGAGAAACATTGTTTACAGCTTATCCCCACGATCACCTCATTTTACTCTCAGAGACATCGCCTCCCCAACTCTCCCTGCAGCTTGACAAGCTGCTTTTGCTTCCTTCCCAGTTCTGAGGAAGGTCTTCGACCTGAAACATTAACTATGTTTCTCTTCCCACAGATGCAGCCTGACCTGCTGAGAATTTCCAGCATTTGCTTTGTTTTAGAATAACAGTATTAGTTAATTTAAGCATATTTGTTCAGTCTGAAAAATATTGGCTATATCTTCCAGGAGCTAGCCATCACCCACCCATTTTAAAGAACTATATCAAATTAGGTTATAATCAGAATGAATTGACGCAAACTCCCTGGGACATGCAGTAACACACATCTAGCCCAAGGGATTAAAGGACCTCTGGCAGTTTACACCTGGCCAGAAGCTGAAATGCAGAGAATGGTGCTGAACTGTGTATAGATAGGTGTATAGTGGTCCCCCAGAGGTTGGTATTAGAATTATTTTTGGTATTACAATTACTATTTTTAATCATATACTATATAGCATAATTTCTAAGCAGACTTCTGGAAGATAATCGGATTGATAAAATAGGATAACACATGGCTGTGAAATACAATACAAAGAAATGGCTGGATAAAAGAATAAAGGAAATTAATAGAAACTCAGGTAAAACTTTAAAAAGAGGGGTAGGGAAACAGAGGCACATACTTCAAATTTTGAAAGTTAGGATACAGAGCTTCATAAATAAGTAAAGGAGAAAGTTATGCTAAATGTTTATAGAGCACTGGTTAAGTTTCAGCTGAAGTATGTATACAAACTTCTACGCATCACAATTTCAGAAGGACTTTAAGGATTTCTTGGGTGAGGTACAACACCGGGCAAAGGGCACTTCAATTTTGCGACGGAATAGAAAAGCTGGAATTTTTAAAAGGCAGAATCATGGAATTCAATCCCTCTTCACATTCATCCTCCACCAGAATGGGCCAATGTCCCTTGATTGAAATGGAGGCCAATCTTGCCCCATTACCGCCACCATCTGCCTGGCTAAACTTATTTTTATATTGAACAACTTCTTTAACTCTACTTCTTTCTGTCTTCCATCTTTCATGGAGCCTCTTGTTGTTTTCTCTCCTCTTCTCTTGCCCTGCATCTTAACTGAGACTGGTTTTATCCCAAACTTCTTTCGGTCATTTATTTGAAATATTAACCTTTTTTCTTTCGCCACCAATGCTGCTGGATCACATTGAATGTTCCAAGCAACTTCTGCATTTATTTCAGATATTCAGCATTTTCTGTATTTTGTTCAAGCTAAAAGAAAATTCAATAGAGTGAAAATTAAAAAAAAATCTGCAGATGCTAGAAATCTAAAATCAAAACAGGAAATGCTGGAAATACTCAGATTAAGCCTTGTATGTGGGAAGAGAAACAGAGTTAACATTTTAGGTTGAAGACTCTTCATCAGAACCCAACATGACAAAGGATGATGCCTTTTTAAGCCATTTATACTTGTGTAGATGGTTAGTTGACCCTGGAGGCTATGAGTTGTTTTCCCCCCACCATTTTCCAGATCTAGGCATCACTGGCAAGGCCATATGTAATTGTCCTTCAACTGAGTGACTTGAAAGGCGATTTCATAGGATCTTTAAGAGTCAACACACGAGGTGGGTCTGGAGTCATACACAGATCAGACTGGGCACAAATAGCAGATTTTATCCCCAAACAATATTAGTGTAGGCAAAACTTCTCAAATAGCACCACATTGCTCAGCTAAAACCTGTTCATTATAATACAAGAAAATCTAATGCTAAATCCCCTGTTCACTGCAGTTCCTGATACTAGATTCAAGCTTTCTAAAATCTTGGCAGGGTCAAGTCTTATCCTGTCCTCCTGCTCCAAAAGTTAATATACCAATATCTACTGCACCAATCAACACTGTATGAAATGTTTTTGGACAATATTTTTCAAGATGTATTTTTCTGACACTGCAAAATCTTCCTTTACATTAAACTGATTAAACAACTGGGAAATGTCTTATAACATTCAAGTTTTTTTAATAGTATGTTATTATATGTGAGATTCCAAGATTTGCACATGAAGGCATTTTTGCCATTATTCATTTTTGTACAAAAATTTTCAGAAATGTAGTAAACATTGATAAAGTGACAACATTTGCCAAAACAGGAATTTCAGCATTGGAATGTCCAATTTTGAGCATGAATGTTTAAAATATAAATAATTAAGTACCTCTCTTCATCTTGGGACATTTCACTTGCAGTACTATCATCAAAGGCAGATAAGGCATTCATTGCAGACACTTGCTGTAGTCTGAGCAGCCTCTCAATGTTTTTCAATTCAATGCTTTTCAACTCTTGATCAGCTTGCTTTGTCTGATTATGTTGATGATTTTCATAATTCTCCTCATTTGAGCCCAAGTTATTCCTTTAAATGAAAATATTTAACTCACATACATACTCAAGTGAATGTACCATATTGCTGTTCTTGGATTAATAGGGACAGAGCAGGAAGCACAGTTTGCAATTTAAAGTTTCAATACATTGAGAACAGTTTGATGTTGCTCCAGCACCGAGTTTTGTGGGGAGGTGTAATATATGCATGAACACTAGTCATTATCTGAAACGATATATTTGAAGCAATAACGTGTTGTAGCTGTAGTTTGATCCAAAATAAAAGTAGTAAATGATAAATAACTATTTATGTAAACTCTGAATAGTTTATTAAGTGGATTTTCTCCATTTATAGTGTAACATTTCTCTTGTCCAATTAAAAATGGAGTTCTGCTAATCATGAAAATTATACACAACTGTTTCATTTATTATGAACATGTAATACTTTTTAGTTCTCTGAAACCGTGAAATGTAATCTGCAAAATGTGCATGAAGTGAAGGACATTGGATAGATATTGTAATATCCCAGGACCAAACTGTAAAATGAAGTCTGAAGTCTGGATCCAGTCACATTAGTATGTGGTGCATGGAATTGAGAGCAGCCATTAGGACATGTGGAAGGCGGGACAAGTACACTTTTGAAATTTTCTATCAATGGCTGAATACTTTTGTTGACTACGTTACTGGGATACATATGTAAGTGTCACGGGAGCAGAATCTTGGAGAGAATATTCCCTCCAGTCATTCCTGAAGGATATATTGTGGTAGTATAGAAGGCAGAAGCTGGAGTAACCAAATAAAAGCAGAAAAAGAAAAATCAGGAAACAATTTAAAAGAAATCAATAGGAAGCATACATATCTAATTAATTAGTAAATTAAAAACTGACACATTCTAAACAAATTCTACATTTAAAATATTTTCCAGCTCCTAGTAAAGTTATTGGAATAACATACATGCATGCAATGATATATTCAAACTTGTAAGACACATAGATCTGGATATACAAAATTATGACTGTTGCCTGATCATTTGCAGGAATATGCTTAGCAGGAATCAAGGTATGTAAAATTATTGTGGTGACTAGTAAAATTGTATGGGGTTGGGGCATATTCGGGCCTTGTGTGTGAATTTTCCTCCGAATCTGGATAAAGGTGTAACCGGTTTGAGAAAACTTGATGGTGACAGTAGTGCCTGGAAAGAATTCTATCTTCAGCAATATTAAGCTTATATTGCTAAGAAAAGATAAAAAAATAAACTTTTAATTTGTTCAGTGTTGTTCCAGAACCTAAAGTTTTTTTTTCTCTTTCTAGAATTTCTTTTCTTTTTTGAATCTCATTTCTAAGCATTATTGTTTTCTCCATAAGTGATTTCAATCTATTTATTTAATATTTCTAAAAGCATCCACTAATCAACCTACAAGTTTCCCGATTTATGCCACATAACCAGTTTAGACTTGGATTTTGGACTGAAAGGATGAACATTTGAAACTTTGAAATTGTATGCAAATACAATTAAAAGTACGTCAATGCTTGTAAGATTATTTTAACTTGCATCTTTAAACACCATGTTTGTCATGAATTGCATTATACTATTGCATTATACATTTGTTATATAAATAAAAAATGTATCTCATACAAATCTGTCTTCCTGGTGAATCCATGAGACAATTTTTGTTAATTTAGTAAAAACATGATAGATGAACTGTAGAGACAATTTTCAGTAGTATTCTTAAAGCAATATTTTCAGTAGTTAAGCAATTAGCTTTAGTTTGCAGGCACAGTAGTGTTGCGGTTAGCGTGACGCTTTACAGCACCAGCGACCCAGGTTCAATTCTGGCCGCTGTCTGTAAGGAGTTTGTACGTTCTCCCTGTGTCTGCGTGGGTTTCCTCCGGGTGCTCTGGTTTCCTCCCATTTTCCAAAAATGTACAGGTTAGGAAGTTGTGGGCATGCTATGTTGGCGCCGGAAGCGTGGTGACACTTGCGGGCTGCCCCCAGAACACTCTATGCAAAAAATGCATATTACTCTGTGTTTCGATGTACATGTGACTAATAAAGATATCTTATCTTATCCATTTTAAGCTCCATTTTTTTGTGCTAAATGAAAATACTCTTGATACATTTACCAAGTCATCAAAGCATATACAGCAATTAACTTACCCTTTAAAATGAGAACTTCCTGTTCTGTCTTTATTAAGGAAGGTTTCTGCTGGTGTCTCCTTATGCACACTTGTCATTAAACTGGGCTGCAACTGTGTGGAACTATCTCCCTTTCCCAATTTCAATTCTACTTCATTATTTTGTTGCAGCATTTGCTTTACTTTTGCTACTGTAATCTGAAAATAAAAAATAAGGTTTACTGATTAACAGAATCATATTCAGTTGCCAAAAATCAATATTTAATACATCGCTAAAAGTCATGTAATTGTATTTGCAATTGTCCTCAAAGATTAGATCCACAAATTTACTGCAATTTGCAATCAGCAAAACATTCTCATCAACAAGATACTCATTCAAAACAAAACATTTTACTTTGTTCAGTGTATAATAAATATATTGCCTTTTTCCTCATCAACTCTGTTATGAGTACATTAAAAAATCTAACCATTCTCTATTTTTTGACTGGGTTATAGTAATTTGAGGTCTCCCAAGCTGAGAACACTTCTATATACATAAACCAAAAGGCATCAACAATTTAATTAATAAAAGAGCAAGCCAGACTGCTTCTGTGCATTTTGTTATTTATCCTGAAATGAAGGATTAGATTAAACAAAAATAGGAATTAACATTTATTTTATTAAACAGTAATTAAAAGGTTAAATGGCTGCAAAGCTGTAAACACAAGTAGCATGTCAAGTGTACAAAATGGATTCATCAAGATGTACAAAACAGAAAAACTCATTTCAAAAGTACACATTTTAATCATAAGGAAGATGATTACAACAGTAGGTAGGTTTTGCTGAAACTGCCCAGGATTTTGGTGAGACCATACCTGATGTACTGCAAACACTTTTGATTTCCTTATTTAAGGAAGGAAATTCTGAGAAAGTGCAGAGAAAGTTCGCTAAATTGATTATTGGGATAAAGTGATTATTTTATACAAGGGAAAATCAAATAGATTGGCCATGGACTATTGAGTTAATAAGAATAAGAAATTAACTTATTGAAACATAATATATCTAAGGGTCCTTGACAAGATAGATGCTGAGAGGATGTTGTCCCAGGGAGTTCAATCTAGAGCTAGGGACATAGTCTTAAATGGGCAACTCTTTTCCTGAGACTATGATAAAGAGGAATTTTTTCTCTCATAGGGTTGAGAGTCTTTGGAATTCTCTACCTGAGAGAGCTGTAGAAACTGTCAGTAAGCATATTTAATGCCAAGATGAATCAATGTTCAAACTTTTGGGAAGCTATGGAGTATTGAAACTAATCAGAAAAGTGAAGTTGAGGCCATGGTTGGATCAATCATGAGGCCTGACGTGCTAAATTCTTGCCACAATTTCTTACGCAAGTTCCTTTTCATACCAAACTTTCATTACTTAAAAGGATGCGTTAATTAGATTTTTTTTGAGTTAATTGAAGTGACATGCATCATGTTGTCTGCATACTGCAAAATATTTTGTAATATTTTCTTAGAGTGATACAATGAAGTTATTTTATTGTAATACTTATAGATGAGGAATGCAGCTCACTTTATTTTAGTAAAACAGAATATAGTTAAATATTTGGCAACACAATCTTTAATTCTGGCACGGTTGACTTGCTGTGGCAATATTAATAGTGTCTCAAAAGAAAATAAAGTTATCCAGAAGTGGTTGAGTAGCATACACCAGATCAAATAGTGTATTTTCACCACATTCTATTTATTATAATTCAGTTCAATGTAAATCATACTTAATAGACCCAACTATGAAAAACTTATACCACTGAAAAAGGAAATATATTTTGTTCTACCTGAAGGCAATTGGCGCAACGAATCATAAGAAAATAAGCATTAAAAATTCACATGTCACCTGGAAACCTACAGTTTTATGCACACTACTTTTCAAAGCAGTTGAAATGAGGCAAAATGGCTCAGGCAAAACTTACACACATCATGGAGGATTATTAGGGAAACTTCTACCTCTTTCTCCAGCTGTACTTTCTTTCTCTCCAAAGCCAGGAACACTACTTTCAGCATTCCTACCTCATTCTTAAAATGTTGTACATCTTCCTCTAATTCTTCATCTAAGTAAGGTTTAGCAGCTACCACAGAGGCGAGCTGGAGAGCTCTTGGATTACATTTCAAATCTGGCGACTCAAAACATCTTGCATCAAGATGAGGGAAACACTTGGACATTAAATCTTCATTTCTGGTGGATAAAAATTCTACTAATTCTGTAGTCTGCTTTGAAGCTTTTCCTAAAGAAGCAGATTTTTTGATAGAAGATGTATTGTTATCAGCACTAGACTCCACTTTATGAAAGTCACTGTCTTCGTTAGATTCTAAGTCAGAAGAGTAACCAGCACCATCATTTCCTTCTTTCTTTACAGTGGATGATTCCATTATTTTTATAATATGTTCTTTAACTGTTTCCCAGTTTAACTCCTGTTTTTCACTACCTTCCTTAAGTGCACAAGTGTGCGCCAACCTGTTTTCACCATTATTTTCCACTGGTTTGGACTCGTACAGTTTGAGTGTTTGCTGCTCATCTCTTGGCTCCACGGTAAAACCTTCTGATTCCTCCTGCTTGTTAAGCAGATGAAGTACTCCATGGTCATCGTCATTATTTACGTTCTCTTCTTCTAATTCTTCCTCTAAAACAGTAATTTCATTATTCTCTGAAGGCGCAATTACAATATCTTCATTAAATTCACTACTTGAGTTGCTTCCAGAACAACCTTCCGAAATTTCCAGAATAACTGCACCGTTTTTGTTGCACCGAATTTCTTCAAACCTTTGTTTCAGCTCAGCTGTCAGAATTTCCAGATGAGATGTTTTTTTGTCCTCTTCTGCCTGAACTTTGACATATTGATCTTCCTTGGCCCCTATATCATTTTCCTCTACCCGCACCACCTCAGCACTGTTGTCACTATTGGTCAAGTCGGGCTCCTCGTTCAGGTCCATTTCTTCTGCTTCCTGGTGTAAAAGCAAAACTTCTTTACCAGTTTCATTCTCAGATCGTAGGTGTTCAGTAGACAGTTTGCAACTGATACTGGCTGTTCTGAAAATATGGTTATCCTTCCGAAAGCATGTGAAACAGTTAAAGAGAGGTCAGGATTATAATAACAAAAGCCAACAATGCACTTAAATAGAAAAAATATACACCCTGATCACTTTTTTAAAAGTTGTACACTGAGTTAACAATTATGGAAGTAAAGAAAAAAATTGCATGATATTGATTCACAACAATTGTGCCTTGTTCTGACCTTGAATCAGAAAGGGAAGACTACCTTTGAACACAAACAAGTATAAATACTTCAATGTTAGGTGAGTGCTGACCAGAATTACTTTTGTAATTTTGTACCTACAACAGGCATCCCAAGGCACGAGAAAGATGGTACCAACACTGAATCTGCAAAATTCTCCAAATCCATTTGGAGGATAGGCAAACCAAAACCAAAGGAGTCTCCCAGGCCAACATCTCTAGTAAGTTGACTTAATTACAATCAGTTAGTTTCACTGGACAGGCTATATTACTTGCATGCCCAACACCAGACTCCTGAAATACACACTTAATTTTGAGTTGTCACGAGAGGAGATTATCAAAAGGACAAAGGAAAAGGTTCAAGGATATGCTCAAAGTAGAACATCCACACACCAATTCTGAGGATCCCCGATCCATGACATCTCAAGGTGGAGAAAGAGCATTTGGTTGGTATTGAGAAGCTCGATAGCATAAAGAAGCCTAGTGTAAATAGAGGAATGGGCCCACCACCTCAAAAACCACCCACCACCACATTATTAATCTCCTATCTCATTTGTAAGAGAGTCTGTTGTTCTCACAATGGCCTTATTGGCCACATTGGAGCTCACAAAATCAGAGTGGAAGCAAGTCATCCTTGATCCTAAGGTACTGGCTAAGAAGGAAGAAAGAAATGACAGAGCAGACTTGAGGAGCTAAGTTGCCTATTCCTACTATTAACTTGTATGCTTGTAATTATATATCTTCTGTTTGATTTAAATGCTTAAAAAACAAAGTTCATTTATTCATTTTGAAATGAAAATAGAGATTTGGTCAAAACTATATAATAAGAACCTTCTCAAAATTTGCATTTCAATTATCAGATCAGTTAAGTAAAATTAAACTGCATCTGTCAATCACTATCGGAACATCTCAGTCACTCCGATGATCGCCATCATCACAGAAGATGGTCTCCAGCCAATTTGATTTGCTCCATGTAATATCAAGAAATAGCTGAGAGTGGTGGATACAGCAAAGGGTAAAAGATTAGACAAATTCCCAGCTACAATATTGAAAGACCTGCACTCCAGAAGAAACTGTCCCCTTAGCCAAGCTGTTGCATAGCAAGGTACACTAGCTTCTACCTGACAATGTGGACAGTTGCTCAGGTATATATCCCATTCACACAAAGCAGGGCAAATCCAATCCAGCTAAACTTACATGCAATCGGTTTACTATTAAAGTGATAGAAGCCTTCATTGACTGAGCTATCAAATCGTACTTGCTCACCAAAAACTTCATTGCAGTCCAAACATGAACCAAATAGCTGAATTCCCGAGGTGAGGTATAGTGACTGCCCTTGACATCAAGGCACCTAGTGAAACAGAAGTCACTGGGCATCAAAGGGAAAACACATCAATCAAGTCAGAACTCATACAAAGGATGATGACTGTGGTTGTCAGAGATCAATCATTCCAACCCCAGAACATCAGTGCACGAGTTCCTCAAGGCAATATCCTCAGCTCAACCAGCTAATGAATGCACAATGTTTTATTTCTTTCACAACCTCTCAGTAAATGAAGCAGCCCACATCTACATGCAACAAAACATTTACAACATTTAGGCACGGGCTGATAAGTGGCAAGTGATGGGTACTTCCAACGAGAAAGAACCTAACCATTTATCCTTGATGTTTAATGGTCTTGCTATCACAAGTTCCCACCATCAACATCAGAGGGTCACCATTGTCCAAAAACTCAACTGCACCAGTCACATAAATACATTAGCTACAACAGCGACTCAAAAGCTCGGCATCCTGTGGTGAATGACTCACCTCCTGACATCCCTGGCCTACAAGGCACAAATCAGGAATCTGATGGGATATTTTCTACTTGCCTGAAGTAGCACAGCACGAACAACTCTCAAGAAGCTCAGTGCAATCCAGGATAAACCAGCCTGCTTCATTAGAACTCCATCAACCACCCTAAACATTTATTTCCTTCACCTCTGGTGCACAGTGTACCATCTATAAAATATATTGCAGTTACTCACACAGGCTGCTCTGACACCACCTCCCAAGACCATGACCTCTACCATTAAGGACAAGGGCAGGGGGTGCAAGAGAACACTTGCTAGTTCACCTCTAAATCATGCACCATCCTGACTGGGAAATATTTTACCGGCTGGGTTAAATCCTGGAACATCCTGCTCAATAGCACTATGGAAATACCTTCATGAGAAGAACTGCAGCAGTTCAAGGTGACATCTTACCACCACCTTTTAGAGGGCAATTAGCAATACAAAATAAATGTTAGCCTTGCTGGCAAAGCCCACATACAAAAATGAATATTAAAAAAATTAAAGAGTTTTTAAATGTGTATGTGCGCATTTTTAAAAAATATTTAATTTTAAAATACACAATCACTTTTGCTTGAATTGAAAGCTAATGAACTTACTATCGTATATATTAGTATCTCACCTCATTTTCCTGTTCATAATTCTTTCCTTTTTCATTATCTCCATTCTCAGTTGGAGACATCTGCCATTTACAAACTGCAGACATATTTAAAAATTATTACATTAATAACAATAGAAGTGCACTTTTAAAATCTTTGCCTATTTATTCCTACCACAGACTGCAAATATTTGAGATTACGGGGACAGTCTTCTGGGTAACGTTGCATTATTATTCAGCCATTGCTATCAAACATCATACACTCAATTATCTTAAGAGAACTATAGTTTGGTTACTTTATTCAGTTCTATAGTTTCATGCATTCCAAGTACAACTTTAATAGTGCTTTGGGCATCCATGCATTGTGCCTGAGCTCTTTAAAAATTCTATCATTATTTAGGAAAATAGACAGACCCGGAATCTATTTAAGCTTTCCTCACATCAGTAATACACAAAGATTTGTGACCTTGAGTTATTGTGATGAAAAATTAACCATGCAAAAAAAGCAATAAATATAATATACAGGTTTGTATTTGAGAATAACTATTGCCTACAGCAGAGTGAAAAAAATGAAACTGATGGATTAAACATACCATTTTCTTGGTTCCTTCCGGCATTTATATAATTTCCAAGCTGAAGTTCAGGAGCAACTTGATTTTGCGTCGAAGAATATGAAGACAACCTAGTTTTCATTGAATCAGCTGAGCCTTCAGACTGCAGTGATTTGAAGACACAAGCAGTCTCAGATTCTGATTTTGGTTTGTTTATTAGGAAGTTTGTATTGGACAATTCTTCATTTGGTGACTGGAGAGCCAATTTGCCAATTTTTCTAATTTGATTTTCACATGGCGTAGAATTAAATTCAGCAGCTGATTCATTTTTAATAGAAGCACTTTCAGAGTCCCAGTCTGAGTCATCTATATATAAAAAAAATCCATATTTTATTGTCAAAATGTGACCACTGAAACATTCAGCCAAAAGTTATAAATGTGCTACTAGAATTGAGGAAATAATGTACAAATTACTGTGTAGTAAAAGGTTTGCACTTTTGTTTTTAAATATGTAGTAACTTGCTTTTTCATTCTTCCTTCCCTAGTGGAATACCTCACATTTTCCCACATTATATTTCATCCAGCCAACTTCTTGCTCACTCACTTAACCCACCTATATCACTTTGGAATTGGATTTCCAGAAGGCATTTGATAAGGTGTCACATAAAAAGTTTACTGCACATGGCTCTTTATGTCCTCAATTTCCTAACCCACCTATATTTGCATCAGCAGCAAATATGGCCCTTCATCCAAGTCATTATAATAAATTGTAAATAGTTGTGGTCTCAAGTATTAATCCTTGTGCACCCCACTAGTTAGTGATTGCCGAACTGAAAATGATCCATTTATTTCAACTCTCTGCTTCCTGTTTGCTAGCCAATCAGCTTTACATGCAAGTACATTACCCCCAACACCATGCAATCTTGTGCTGTAACCTCCTGTGACACTTTATCAGGTGCTTTCTGGAAATCCAATACACTACATTTACTGGTTTTCCTTTATCTATTCTATTTGTTACATTCTTAGTAAACTCCATTAAATTTCATAACATCACGTTGACTCTGATTGTCTTATATTTCTGAATATTTTTCAATTACCTCCTTAATAATGGATTCCAACATTTTCCCCAATAACCAATTACTGGCTACCCTATAGGTAATAGGCTGACTACCCTATGTTTTCCTACTTTCTTGAAAGTGTTGCTGGCTGACCCAAGTAGGTCCAAGCATTTTCTGCTTTTTATTTGTAATAATATGTGGTAATGAAAATGTCATACTAAGATTGGTGGGAATTACCTTCACTATCACGTGCTTTAGTTAAGACCTCTGCAATTAAATCAGAAAAAAATTAGAGGTTTTCTCTAGAAGGAAAAAAATACAAAGTTACTGTTACTTTTTTCTTAAAAATAGAGCCCAACAATGATTAACTTATACCTGAAGTCCGCTTATCTTCTGTGAATTTTGATAATGGTGGCTTGAAAGAAACAGAATCATTAATTTAAAAAAAAGCACAAATGGGATAATAATATTTTCATTGGCAAATCATATGAAAATTGCTCTGAACCCCTAATAATTAAATATAAATATTAATTACCTGTGATGTGGTATTCACTTTCATTGATTCTACTGAGAATAATAAACAGATACATAATTACTACTACCAAGTGAAAATCTGAATCAGTTCACTGATTTGAACAAACATTTTAGTTGATGATAATTACATAGGCTTATGCTGGCATGCATCACTTCTCAAGAAATATGCTGCACGTTGACTGTAGCATACAGGCTGTCCCTGGGTAACAAATGGGTCCCGTTTTTACAGACATCCATAAGTCGATTTTGTCCACAAGTTGGAAAAGTATACAAAAATCACTTGAAATGGTAATCATACCTCCACAATATTGTAATGAATGACATTAAAAGCATATGAGACCGATAAAGAATTACTAAAAGTGGAGAGAGGAAACTAATTTTGCTGTTTGTAGGAATGAATGTATACATGTACATCAGACTTTTGAATTTATTATTATGGGAACTCGTGTGTCCATAAGTCAGGCGCTCGTAATCCAGGGACGGCCTGTATTCTACAGCATACAAGATTGGAGGAAACTATTCCCCATACAAGAGGTAGATTAAACTAGAGGACAAAGAAATTTAGAGGTCATTTAAGGGGGACCTTTTTCACCTAGAGAGTGCCAAGTAGCTGGAATACACTGCCTGGGAGAATGGTGGATGGACCAAGTGCTGGAAGACAGTGAGCCTTGCACCAGTAGTAGGAAAATTATTGGAAAAAATTCTGAGCATCAGGATTTATGGAAAGGCAGGAACTGATTTGGGAGAGTCAGCATGGTTCTGTGCAAGGGAAATCATGCCTCACAAATATAACTTGAGTTTTTTTTTTAAGGAAGCAACTGAAAAAATTGTTGAAGACAAGGTGGTAGACGTGGTATGCATGGACTTTTGCTATGCTTCTAACTAGGTTCAGATGGTAGGTTAGTCTGGCGAGTTAAAGCACATGGGATCTGAGATGTATTGGCAAACTGGATTCAAAATTGGCTTGGAGAGGCAGATAGTAGTGATGAAAGTTTGTTTTTCTGACTGGCAGTCTGTAACTAGTGGTGTACCACAGGGTACACAGGGCACAGTAACGAAACCATTACTGGGAACTTTGTTGTTTGTCATATATAAATGACTTGGATGAGAATGTAGGTGGTCTGATTAGTAAGTTTGCTAATGACACAAAAATTGATGGGAGTCATAAGTAGCAAAGGTTGTCTAAGGATACAGAGGAACACAGATCAGCTGGAAAGTTAGGCGGTGTGGTGGCAGATGGAATTTAGTCCAGACAAATGTGAGGTAATGCATTTTGGGATATCAAATACTGGCAGGACATAAAGGATGTGTTGGGGGTCTGTAGCTCACTGTTTGAAAGGGTGGTGGAGGCAGAATCACGCTAGGTACTCAATTTGCTTATCCAGTAAATACATTCAAAAATAAACCATAGAACCATACAGCACAAAACAGGCCCTTCGGCCCACCATGTTGTGCCGTCCATCAAACCACCCTCACACTATCTAACCCTTTCCTCCCGCATATCCCTCTATCTCACATTCCTCCATATGCCTATCCAACAAACTCTTGAACCTGTCCAATGTATCTGCCTCCACCACCACCCCACCAACCACTCTCTGGGTGAAAAACCTCCCCGACATCTCCCCTGAACCTCCCACCCATAACCTTAAAGCCATGCCCTCTCGTCTTGAGCACTGGTGCCCTGGGAAGGAGGCACTGACTGTCTACTCTATCTATTCCTCTCAATATTTTATATACCTCTATCATGTCTCCTCTCATCCTCCTCCTTTCCAGTGAATAAAGCCCTAGCACCTTAAGCCTCTCCTCATATTCTATACGCTCTAATCCAGGCAGCATCCTGGTAAATCTCTTCTGCACCCTCTCCAACACCTCCACATCCTTCCTATAATGCGGTGACCAGAAATGAACACAGTACTCTAAGTGTGGTCTAACTAGAGTTTTGTAAAGCTGCATCATCACTTTGCAGGTCTTAAACTCAATCCCACGACTTATGAAAGCTAACATCCCATAGGCCTTCTTAACTGCTCTATCCACCTGTGAGGCAATTTTCAGTGAACTGTGAATACGAACCCCCAGATCCCTCTGCTCCTCTACACTGCCAAGTACCTTGCCATTTACCTTGTACTCTGCCCTAGAGTTTGTCCTTCCAAAGTGTACCACCTCACACTTCTCCGGATTGAACTCCATCTGCCACTTGTCAGCCCAGCTCTGCATCCTATCAATATCCCTCTGTAAGCTCCGACAGCCCTCCACACTATCCACAACTCCGCCGATCTCAGTGTTGTCCGCAAACTTACTAACCCAGCCTTCCACCCCCTCATCTAAGTCATCTATAAATATCACAAAAAGTAGAGGTCCTAAAACCGATCCCTGCGGGACACCACTGGTCACTGCCCTCCAATCCGAGGGTACTCCCTCCACCACAACCCTCTGCTTTCTACAGGCAAGCCAATTCCTAATCCACACAGCCAAGCTTCCCTGGATCCCTTGGCCTCTGACCTTCTGAAGAAGCCTACCACAAGGAACCTTATCAAATGCCTTACTAAAATCCATATAGACCACATCCACTGCACTACCCTCAGCAATCTTCCTCGTCACCTCCTCAAAGAACTCTATCAGGCTTGCGAGGCAAGATCTTCCCTTCACAAAGCCATGCTGGCTGTCCCTAATCAGTCCATGATTCTCTAGGTGTTCAGAGACCCTATCCCTTAGAATCCTTTCTAACAGCTTACCCACCACAGACGTGAGACTCACCGGTCTGTAATTCCCTGGACTATCCCTACTACCTTTTTTGAACAAGGGGACAACATTCGCCACCCTCCAATCCTCCGGCACCATCCCCGTGGACAACGAGGACTCAAAGATCCTTACCAGCGGTTCAACAATCTCCTCCCTCGCCTCTCGAAGCAGCCTGGGGAATATCCCGTCAGGCCCCGGAGATTTATCTGTCTTGATATTATTTAACAACTTCAACACATCCTCTCTCTTGATATCTACAACCTCGAGAACATTACCCTTACCAGCACTCCCTTCCATGTCATCAAGACCCCTCTCCTTGGTGAATACTGAAGAGAAGTATTCATTGAGAACTTCTCCCACTTCCGCCACCTCCAGGCACATTCTCCCACCTTTGTCTTTAATCGGACCTACCTTCACCCTAGCCATCCTCCTACCCTTCACGTACGTGAAAAAGGCCTTGGGATTTTCCTTAACCCTACTAGCCAAAGCCTATTCATGTCCCCTTCTAGCTCTCCTCAGCCCTTTCTTAAGTTCCTTCCTTGCTACTCTATATTCCTCACGGGCCCTGTCTGAACTTTGCTGCTTATACCTTATGTATGCTACCTTCTTCTCCCTAACTAGTCGTTCCACCTCTCTCGTCACCCATGGTTCCTTCACCCTGCCATTCCTTCTCTGCCTCACCGGGACATATTTATCCCTAACATCCTGCATAAGATCCCTGAACATCGACCACATCTCCATAGTACATTTCCCTTCAAAAAGGACATCCCAATTTACACTCCCAAGTTCTCTCCTTATAGCCTCATAGTTTGCCCTTCCCCAATTAAATATCTTCTTGTCCTCTCTGCACCTGTCCCTGTCCATGACAATTTTAAAGGTTATGGAGCAATGGTCACTGTCCCCCAAATGCTCACCCACCAATAGATCCTTTACCTGTCCCGGTTCATTTCCTAAAACTAGATCTAGCATGGCATTCCCTCTAGTCGGCCTGTCGACATACTGCCTCAGGAATCCCTCCTGGACACATTTAACAAATTCTGTCCCATCTAAACCTTTGACACTCAGCAGGTTCCAGTCTATATTTGGGAAGCTGAAGTCTCCCATTATAACAACCCTGTTATTTTTGCTTCTCTCCAAACACTGCCTGCCAATCTGCTCCTCTATATCTCTGCTGCTACCGGGGGGCCTACAGAATACTTCTAGTAGAGTAACTGCTCCTTTCTTGTTCCTTACTTCCACCCATACGGACTCTAGAGATGATCCTTCTACAACATCCATCCTTTCCACAGCCGTAACAGTGTCCCTGACCAGTATCGCCACCCCTCCTCCTCTTCCCCCCCCTTCCCTATCCCTCTTAAAACACCGAAAACCAGGAATGTTCAATATTCACTCCTGCCCTGACTTCAGCCACGTCTCAGTAATAGCCACAATATCATAGTCTCCCATACTTATCCAAGCCCTCAGTTCATCTCCCTTATTCCTGACACTTCTTGCATTTAAGTAAACACACTTCAGTCCATCTACCTTACTACTTTTATAGCCTGTATTCTGCTTCTCCTTCCCCAAAGCCTCTCTACCTGTTTCATCTAACTTTTCTCCATCCCCTTCTTCCTCTGACCTACTCCTCTGGTTCCCTTCCCCCTCACAAACTAGTTTAAATCCTCCCGAACCACCCCAGCAAACCTAGCCGCAAGGATATTGGCCCCCTTCTGGTTTGGGTGTAACCCGTCCTCTCTGTACAGGTCCCACCTTCCCGAGAAGAGATCCCAATGATCCAGAAATCTAAAACCCTCACTCCTGTACCAACTTCTCAGCCACGCATTTATCTGCCACCTCCTCCTGTTCCTGCCTTCACTATCGCGTGGCACTGGCAGCAATCCCGAAATTGCTACCCTTGAGGTCCTGTTCCTCAGTCTTCTGCCTAGCTCCCTGAACTCGCTCTTCAGGACCTCATCCCCCTTCTTATGTCATTGGTGCCAACATGGACCACAACTTCTGGCTGCTCTCCCTCTCACTCAAGGATCCTGTGGACCCGATCAGTGACATCCCGGACCCTGGCACCTGGGAGGCAACATACCATCCAGGATTCATGCTCACTGCCACAGAACCTCCTATCTGTTTCCCTATCGAGTCCCCTATCACTACCGCATGTCTCTTTTCCACCCTTCCCTTCGAAGCAGCAGTACCAGTCCCACAGACCTGGTTACTGCAGCTAGGCCCTTGCAGGTCATCCCCCTCAACAGCCTCCAAGGCGGAAAACCTGTTACTGAGGGGAACAGCCTCCGGGGTTCCCTGCTCTGTCTGCCTGCCTGACTTCTTCTTCCCCTTCCCTCCCCTGACAGTCACCATTCTATCTGCATCCTGAACATCAGATGTACCTGCTCTAAGGGGGTGTGACTGCCTCCTGATGGACCGTGTCTACATAACTCTCTCCCTCCCTTATGCTGAGCAGTGTTTGTAGCTGCAACTCCAGCTCATCAACTCTGAGCCGAAGTTCCTCCAGCCTCAAGCACTTATTGTTACTGGTTGTGATTTGCTTTACAACCTGCTGAGAATTTAAAGATGTTTTGTCAATGCAATTTTTTTGGTGTTCTGAGTAGTGAATTTGACATAAGCTTATTAATGATAGATGTCCTATAAGTTGACATATTCACGTAGATGACAATTTCATTAGCTCAAACATAATCAACTTTATCTCATTTGTGGCAAACAAAGTAATCGTAATTCATGACTGATTCTCTGACATCCTAAGCCACATGCTCCCAATTACGGTGTCCTTTAAACTATGAATTTTAGCACCATAACATTTTAAGAATTATATTCAATTTTGAGAAAAGTTGATTGTGTTAATGTTGTGTTTAATAAAAAAATTAACAAATACAAATACCTTCATCCTGGTTCTTCATATCCCTTTGGCTCAGGACACCAGATGAAACAAATAAATCAATGGATTTGTTCCATGAGCCATCTGAGACAGACTAAAATTAAAAGTTTGATATCATTTCTCATTTATAAAATTAAAACAAATTATTATACAAATATAATAAATAAAATAATTTCAACTGATCATGGCCCCACAGTGATACAACCTCAATATGCTGTGCCATGGAAGTTAATGAGTTTTAAACTATGAGGCACTGTGATGTAAAAATTGTCTTCCTCTAAAGAGAAGGGGATAATTGAAGGACAAATCAGCCAGGACCCTATCTGCAAGTCTCCTCAGGGAGACAACCAGTACAATATAATAAATGAATTGAAAATTGAGCGAGCCCACTGGATACTGTATTTCCCAAAAGTTTTAAAGTGGTGTGCTTTGTAAACAATAAAGAACAACTTTCATAATATATCAGTTGGTGTGCAGTGTACAGTGATCTGCATTTTCCTTTCTCACTGGGGCCTGGTTATCACACTTATCACCTGTACTCCCTGGTTTGGCCTAGCAACAAGTCCCTGAGTGGCAGCAGGACATCAAAAGGTGCAATGGGATGACATGGGCAGAACAAGCTGACAGCTGTACCATTAGCTTCGCCATCTGTCAGAGCTGTCAAAGATTTGCAATGTTTCTTTCAGGTGATTAGAACATTAAGAACACAATTTAAAAGAAAAGTAACCCAACTTATTCCTGCCTTTCTTTCCAACAATATTCCCTTTGAATTAATAGATTTGCAGATCTGGCAGAGATCCAAGAATAGATTCCCCAGCAAAAATCAAATTTAGTTCCTGCACTGACAATGGACTTCAGGGAGAGTCCGACAGGAGAGTGTACCTGGAAAATCACCAGTAGAGCTTTAAGTTCACATCTACCATGCTTGTGCAGGAGAAGCCCCAAAAGTTACCAGCACTCACCCATTTGCAACGGTGGGAGGGCTGGGGTGGGGGGGGGGGGGGGGGGGGGGCTGGTGGGGTGCGGTGGTGCAGGGGAAGGAAGGATTGTGAAATCTGGACCAAATATCTGGTTGAATAAAATTCCTCAACAGAAATAAGCAATTTGTTTTACCTCCTTCACTTGATACCAATGAATTCAGAATTGGCTTGTGGATTCAGAATTGGCTCGCCCACAGAAGACAGAGGGTGGTGGTAGATGGAGTGTATTCTGTCTGGAAGCCAGTGACCAGTGGTGTTCCGCAGGGACCTGTTCTGGGATCCCTGCTCTTTGTGAATTTTATAAATGACTTGAATGAGGATGTGGAAGGGTGGGTTAGTAAGTTGGCTGATGATGCAAAGGTTGGTGATGTTGTGGATAGTGTAGAAGGTTGCTGTAGGTTACAACAGGATATTGATAGAATGCAGACCTGGGCTGAGAAGTGGCAGATGGAATTCAACCCGGAAAAGTGTGAAGTGATACACTTCAGGAAATCAAATTTGAAGGCAGAATACAAGGTTAATGGCAGGACTCTTGGCAGTGTGGAGGAACAGAGGGATCTTGGGGTCCACGTCCACAGATTCTTCAAGGTTGCCACGCAGATCGATAGGGTTGTTAAGAAGGCATATGGTGTGTTGGCTTTCATTAGTCGGGGTATTGAGTTCAAGAGCCGTGAGATAATGTTGCAGCTCTATAGAACTCTGGTTAGACCACGCTTGGAGTATTGTGTTCAGTTCTGGTCACCTCATTATAGGAAGGATGTGGAAGCTTTAGAGAGGGTGTAGAGGAGATTTACCAGGATGCTGCCCGGATTGGAGAGCATGTCTTATGAGGATAGCTCAAGTGAGCTAGGGCTTTTCTCTTTGGAGAGGAGGAGGATGAGAGGTGACTTGATTGAGGTGTACAAGATGATAAGAGGCATAGATTGAATGGACAGTCAGAGAATTTTTCACCAGGGCGACAGTGGCTAACACGAGGGGGCATAATTTTAAGGTGATTGAAGGAAGATATAAGGGGGATGTCAGGGGTGTTTTTGTTTTAAACACAGAGTGGTGGGTGCGTGGAAAGCACTGCCGGCAGAGGTTGTGGGGGCAAATACATGAGGGACATTTAAGAGACTCTTAGATAGACACATGGGATGATAGAGAAATGGAGGGGTATGTGGGAAGGAAGGGTTAGATAGATCTTAGAGCAGGATAAAATGTCGGCACAACATTGTGGGCTGAAAGGCCTGTACTGTGCTATAATGTTCTATGTATTTAGCACATTCCCTTGCAAACTTGTTAATCAATCTTCAGTAAGACAGACCAGGTTTCATTTTGGCTTCAGCTCTAGAACCTGTAACTATTAATTTTGTCATTTCTGCCCTTCATGGGCAAGGCTTTTCTGCCATCTTGCTGAATAACTACATTTTGTCTCTCCCTTTCAATTATGTATGCTCGCTATCCCACTCCCAATCAATCAACGCTCCTCATTTTCTCTCATCAGTTTAGGCATAAACTCTTCCTTGAATTAACCTACGATAGCCCTGTTCTCCCAAGATTTTTGACAGCCAATTGTCAATGTAGAGAAATATGAGATTATCTACTTAGGAAGGTGAAATGAAAAAGAACATTTTTATTTATATGAATCGACAAAATCTTGTAATACAAAGGAATCTGAGGGTGTCCCAGTACACAATGCACTAAAAGTTAACATGCAATCAGAAAGCTTATGGAATGCTGGCCTTCCTTGCATCAATTTCTTCCATCAACATGGAACATAACAGCAGGAAAGTTTTGGAACAACTCTAGTGGGCAGAAGTAATACCACACCTGGAGCAGTGCATACAGTTCTGATCTCCATATTTAAGTATGTGCTGACTTTGGAGGCAGTGCAGAGAAGGCTCACTTGTTTGATTTCTGGCATGACGGGTAATGTATGATGAATCAGCAGGTTGGGCCTAGATTCATTTAAGTAAAGAAGAATGAGAAACATGCAAGATTCTGTGGGGTATTGACATGGTGGATGTTGAGAGGATGTTTCTCTAGTGGTGCTATCTAGAGCTAGGGGCACCATTTCAGAATAAAGGATCACCCGTTTCAGGCAGAGATGCAAATTTTTTTTCAGACAAAGGGATCAAGGAGTACGGGGAGAACATGAGAAACTGGTATTGAGGCTAAGGTTATATCTGTCATGATGTTTTGAATGGAGAAGCAGGCTTGAGGGGCTGACTGGCCTGCTTCAGGCTCCTGATTTTCTGTGTGTTCCTTTAAGATCTTCCTTGTGATTCATTTCTTGAGCTTTTGGTTATATTGTGTGAAGCTGCACCTTTTCTTTAAAAAAACTATGCACCCTGGAATGATTTTGATTTTAAAAGGTTTTCCATAAATTTAAGCTTCTATTAGTGGCCCTTCTTCAGTTTTTCATCAAAACATTTCACTAATATTTTGATGAAAAACTGAAGAAAGGCCATTAATAGAAGTGTCTTTAAAAATTTTTAATTCTTAATTTAATTCTTTAATTCAAACTCTTTAAAATTTATTGACATGCCAAGATTTAAAGGATTGCACAGTTGCACAGGTAGTAGAGCTGCTGCCACACAGTTCCCGTAACCCAGATTTGTTTCTGACCTCCGGTGCTACCTGTGTGGAGTTTGCACATTCTCTCTGTGACCTAGAGGATTCTGTGTGCTCCAGTTTAATCCCACATCCTCAAGTTGTGCAGGTTGGTAGATTAATTGACCACTGTAAATTGCTTACAGAGTGTATATGAGTGGTAGAATCTGAGGGGAATTGATGGGAATGTGGGGAGAATAAAGTGGGATTAGTGTAAATGGGTGCTTGATAGTTGGCATAGTTTCAGGGTGCCAAATGGCCTATTTTTGTGTTCTGTGATTCTATGACTCCATGACACATATTTGAAATTACAATAACACCGTAATATTACAAAACAATCATTTTAGATAAACTAAATGAGATACTTTGCATTAAGTAAAACACATAAAAATGGTTTACTAAGCATACCTCAGAATCCTTAAGAGATTCTGTATTCTCTTCATCTTCTGCCTCCTCCAACCCCAGTTCCAACAGTAGGTCTACATAACAAGGAATTAAGAAATATTCTATTAAACGGTAATACACAATAAGATGAAAATATTGGTTCCCCTGATTATGAAAGTTCCATAAACCACTTATTATTTCATCAGGATTCAGCAAATAACAATTGAAGAATTATTCCTTTGAATTTACTAGAGATTTCAATTTGGTGGAACTATGCAAAGTGACTGCATGCTGGTTATCAGCAGATTATTCAGGGATGGATCTGCTGACTGAGTCCAACTTTAGAACAGGACAGGTATGTTAAATTTATGTGATCAGCAATTTCTAATGAAATAATGCAGTGTTACTATCCTGGACTTCTGGTTTCAAAGATATTCAAATATCATATGGGTTCCAAAAACTTTTGACATGCAATGTGCTGATAGTGGGGAATTTTGCAATAGTAATGTCATTGGATGTCAAGGATGGGTGGACTCTGATGGAGACTGCCCTTGCCATGAACAACATGAATGCAATTTGCAAATTATGAGAGTAAGCTGGAATATGGAAATTTTATATGAACACTGCATTCAGAAATAGGCTGATTTCTGACTTTTTGATGATGGAAAGGTCTTTGATGAAGCAGCTATATAAAATACACAAAGACATTCACACATACCATTGTACTAAATTGTCTTGTACTGCACGAGTGATATTGAATGTTTTGATATTCTTCATGTGGTTTCATAAAGGGGCATTTGGGACAGGTGCTTACTTAACACATGCGAGGTGAAAAACTGTTTATGCACAGTCATTTTTCTGACAAATCTAATTTGATGTTAGGGATTAAGAAAATTAGTTCACTGAAGCATAACACCATTTGTGGGGTCATTACAGAAGATCATGATCGAACACATATGTCATGTTTTGACTGGAATACATGGATCACAATGAGACAAATGTAAGCTTTGACAATGAAAATGTAGCAGTCATGAAATAAGTTGCAGGAAAAGACCATCAGAGAAAAGATATGAAAGAAGAGTCAGAAAGCCTAAATCCAATAAACAATTTTCAGATTCTGAATTAATTAAAACATTTGATAGCCAAAAAAATACTGTTTTACATGAGACAATAGCAACTGAATTTTGCTTGACCTGATTGCACCAACAGCACTTAGATAAAGTGTGAGGTTTACTAGGGTGATGTTGGTTGAGAAGTAATTGTTGGCCAAAATATGTCTGCTGATCTTTGAATACTGTAACAGTATTATCTGATATTATTCAACGTCCATTTGATTAGGCAAACAGATACCATTTCGTGCCTCTTCCAAAACAGTGCAGCTAGCCCCGTGGCATTCCCCTCTAACATGCACAGAATTGTCAGTCTAGATAACGTACTTGCATCTTAAGCAGTGCTGAAACTCATCATCTTTAGCTTGATTCAAAATTACCGAAGTGTTATTTACTTGAAAGGATCAAAACTACAATGCATGAGACCTTAGAATTGAGCAGGGTGGCAGCAAACATGTCAAGTGGCTTGGAAATATAAACACAGATCAAACGAGTGTATTTTAAGGCAGTGAAATAAATTCTGAATCAGGGTGTATTACAAAATAAACGTCCCTGCAAAGTGTAAATAGAGCTGGTGTGGAAGGAATAATTCACATTTGAATTAAATATGTCTGGCTGGAATGAGAGATGGAAAAGAGCAGCCTTGTGCAAGATAGAAATTCAACCCGCAATACTGATTTTCAAAAAAATAATTTATGACAGTACTCATACAGGATCTTATCATTAAGAACTCATTACACAGACCTAGAAGCTTAATGAATGTCCCCTATTAAGCCAATTCAACTCAATCTATCAAAACATTCCCTTTGTTCCACACATCCTCCCATGCACCTTCTCTCCTACTGAAAACTAACTTGCATCTCTCTCTTTTCCAGTTCCAACAAATGAAGGGTGGCAAACCTGAACCGTTGACTATTTCTCTTTCAAACAATGCTGGCTGACTTGCTGAGTTTTTTTCCAGCAATTTTTGGTTTTGTTTCAGATGTCCAGCATCTGCAGTTTTTAAAAAAAATTTCATTTAGGAATTTATAAAGGTAAATTTCATCTTTAGTCTTGGTTTCATTGCCAGAATTTCAGTAGGTTTATAAAAGTCTGTAACACACTTAAACCTCAAACTTCTGAGTGAATGATTATCATCTTGAAATTGCCACCTCACCTCTTACAAGGGCTGTCCCACCTGCGTTTGATGTGCCTGGGTTAAACAAGGAAGTTGATAGGCTGATGGTAGGCTTCCAATATGCTCAGAGCGTTTAACCTCCACCTACCTACTTCTAGGTACTAAATTTTTTTATGATGTGTGAAAGTTGGAGTCAAATTCATGAAGTAATCAATATGCAGAAAAATATGTTCAGGGTCCTGAACATTGATCTTATGCATGTTGTGTCAATTTGCATAACTCCCTCTGGTAGACCACTGAAAACGTAGCTAATGAGCCAATTCTTGCCTGACAGCCATTAATACAATCAGACAAAGTCTGCTGCCCATTGACAAAGCTATAAATCTTATTACAATTTTGTTAAGTATCCCACAGCAAAGCTAATGTTGGAAGTGGAAAAGTAACCAGGTACTAGACAGTAACATATAATTTATGCACAAAACCATTAATGTAGCACTTTTACTGTAGTGAAATGTGTCAAACCCTTTTTGTTCAGTTGGGGCACACTTTGGTAACTTGTAAACTTACATTAGAATCCTCCTAACATTATGCACATGTATATACTTCCAGCCATGCTTTCAGAATATGATGGTGAGCTATCAGCTGTTTTTACACCCACTGACCTAAGACTGTAATGCATTATAACTGTCCTCTTAATGTGTCAACGACCCTACCACTTTTCTGCCATTAAGCTTCTATTAGCAGAACAATAGATAAATAACAGGGAAATTAACAATCATTCCAAAAAAAATGCAATATTTTAAAAAAAAACCTTGAATCTTAGATACCTCTTCTGGTTTTCTTAGGTGAAACCTCTTGCACTTGAATTGCATATGCGGAAGGTTCACTAAAATTAACAGGTTCTATTGCTTCCGTTCTTGAACATGCTTTTAAAGGCTGGGCCTCCTCCTCTTCCAAGGACATGCCCTATACAAGATGACATATTTCAAAATTGATTTTATAAAACAGAATTAAAAATAAATACAAATACTAATTTCATGAAAGGCAGACAGAGAGAAAAAAAAACACTATAATAATTGAGTTAAATAATTAGGATAAAAAGATTTGAGAGAATCTATCATCAGATGCTAGAAAAACAATTTTTTTTGTGGTTGGTCCTTCAAAATATTATAATGCAAACCTGAAAAAAGTGGTTAATTTGTAGCTTTTTAAAACAAAACGACATATTTGGAAACAAAAGGCAATAACATTCTTCAAAAACTGACTTGCAACATCATGTAGATATTTAAGCTGAAAAGTCTGTACTATGAACCCCATCTTTAGTAAAGGTTATTTGACTCCAGTAGATCAATAAATAGTTTTTGTTAGGCCAATGAACAAATTACTGAAATTTTACCATTAAACCAAAAGTGATTTAAAATATAAATGACTACTAATGTTAGATCACTAGCACACCACAATAAAACTCTTAACCAATCACAGAAAAGCTACAATAAAACAATTGGCCAAGATTTTAAAAATACTTTTAGTAGATTAAAGCAGCTTGGTAATATACAATCATGCACTAAGATGTAATTTAGCATAATGAAACTATGAAGATTGTCAGAGAGAGAAAAACAAAAAAAAAAATTGCCCTATCACTGCTGTTGCACAGGATTTAGAATCCATTACATCTGCATTCCAATCAATCACATCATTTATCATTTCTACATCACTCTGTTGACCAAACTCCATTGTACAAGATTGAGAGTTATGGAATGGTCATCATTTCAATGACGATAGCCAGACAACTAAGTATTTTGTAAATCAGTATTTGATATTAGATAAATAAATAACCTTCGAAACTCAGTTGTGAATTTTGAGTTTTTTTTCCATTTAGAAGATATTCATTTATAGAAATAATCAAATTGCAAGGAAATTTGTCATAAGTTAGTCTCTTTTGATCCTCTATTGCATATAATTTTTGATGATTTATTTAACTAAATCACGAATAACCAGTTTCTAGTGCAGTCACTTCTATAACTTCAAGGCCCAGTTTCACACAGCAGTGTTAATGAAGGTGGGCATTTTTCCCCCCCTGCTTGCCTTTAATTTCTGGAATAGTTAACTTGGTTTGTGCACCAAAAAAGTACCACTCACAGATTTCAGTACTACTCTATCCAGAATTAACCTTTTATATATTGTATTAATATGTGCTATTTTAGTTTGAAACACAGGCATCAACATAGGTTCCAGTCAAGATTTCCTAGCGAACATTCTTTTAACTGAGGGATAAGTAAGGCACTTTTCATTTCCTTTGCTTTTTTTCCTTTATCTTTTGTTAACTAAGCTTGAAATGCACTCTCACCGTTAACATCGGTTGGGGGGGGGGAGGGGGGAGGGAGGGGTGGAGGTAGAGACACTGACTGCTGGTCTCCGTTACAATGGATGAAGAACAATGGCTGTGTCTGTCACTACAATCCATGTATGGATTTTTGGAGCAAATCAAGTGGAGTCCACTTTGTCGTTAACCTGTAGTGGAAAACAGGTATTTCTGAGGGCGGCCACATATCGAATGCCTTCGGGGTGGCAGATTCTTTGGAACAAAGCAATGAAGATCGGATGCTGAGGTGTCATAGGGGTTCCATCGTGGAATGTGGATTTCGTAAATTCTCTCTACATTTTCTCTTCAGTCAACAATGGCTTTGCAAAAGCCTTTGCTCATGTCTCACCTGATGACTCGCTGAACTGAACTTTTGAGAACTATTCCTAGACTTGGAGTTTGGGAATTTGCCACACACACACTTTGAGTTTAGCTTTGCAGGATTATGTTTGATATCTAACGTTTTTACTTTTCTTATTATCACAAGTAGTTATCAATAAAATAGTTTCTAACACTTATACATGTCTCGTTGTGTTTCTATTGTTGCTGGTATGTAACAGTCATCAATTCCTTATCTTCATTGCAATATTTAAGAAATAAAAATATTTTTTGTTTTAAAAGTCTAGAAATAACAATTACCTCTCTGTTGCCTTTCAATGGTGTAGAGTTTAAATGATTTTCTACAGGAAAGCTGAATGAACGGCCAACGGTTTTAGGAGAACAATTCCTGGACTGGAGTGATAGGTGGGTTGGCGAACCATTATTCTCGTTTACTTCTTCTTCATTTTGACAATCGTTTTCTAACTCTTCCACTCTATCTGTATCTGATTCAACTGGCTGCAAATTGCCCATGAGCTGGGCTTTGCGAAAGATGGCCTCTTCATTTACTAAAACAGAGAAATCCTTCATTTATAAGCATTGAAACAACATTAACTATACACCTTTTATTTTCAATTATTTTCTCAATAACTTACTGCTTTCCTTGTTTTGCTGTGAAGAATTTATCAACTTGGTCAAATTAAACTTCTGTGGTACCTGTAAATAGACACTATTTTTATTAGTGGCTATAAACAGTTATATATTTAATCATTTGCCAATGGCACACATATCAATGTGATATCAACTCTTTTTTTCAATTCAATTTAATAGTCCACCGTTTCAATTTTAAAGGCAAGACTGGGCACAACCTATATTATTTAACTTCTTAATTATTTCAGCTTTGCAAGACTCATGGCAAGTTCTTGAAACTTATTTTTGAAACTTCTTAAGCATAATTTTCCAAGCTGAACCTATTATACTTATTGAAATAATCTGTTGATTATTCTTGTTCTGTTCATATATAAACTTCACATTACAGATACTGGCTCAAGTGTTATTGTGGGCAGGTCTCAAGAACTTTGTTATAGCTACACAATTGAATATGGAATAACTACAAATTCGGTGCACGAGTAGGGCACTTATGCCATTGATTCAGTTCCTCTATGCGATGAGATCATGGCTGATGTGACTGCAGTCTTAGCTCCACATTCCAGTGGTAACCTTTCAACATCCATTTGCTTATCAAATGTCTATCTACAGCTGTCTTAAAAATATGCAAAGACTGCTTCCACTGCCTTTTGACAAGGGGTTCCTGAGACTCAAAATTGCCTTGCCTCAATCTTAAGTGGCAAACCCATAATTTTAAAGAGTAACCCCTAGTTCTAGATCCTCCCACGAAGAAACACCCTGTCAAGACTTCATTCTTTTTTTTACAGCAGGGCTTGTAATACCACTGAATTTGAATTTCCTTGTGAAAATGATTTCTTTGCTCCAACTTACCCTAACTTCACTTAACAAAACTGATTTGTGGTTTATAACGCAAAATACAGCACCAGAATGCTACATTCCAATTATCAAAAAGGTGGCAAAAGATGGTCAAGATGGGATACAGAATTCCAATGTAAGGGTGACCATCCCACCAAGTTCCAGCAACACCCCTTTAATGAGTAGTGATATACCACACAGAGATCAACAATTACATATTCTACTTTAATAGAACTATTTCAGTGAAAGCAGAAGTGTAATGTATCGCTTGTTAGGTCTCTTAAATTCAAGAATGAGATAGCACAACAAACTATATCAATGGCAAATTACTACCTTGGAGGTACACTCTATATCATCTTCTTCATTTGAAGACAGCCAGGAATCACCAGCACTCTTTGACTCCCTGAAAGCAAAACATGCAAAGAAAAATCTCAAACAGATTAAAAAAAACTCATAAGTTTAATAAGAAATTAATCAACTTAAGAAGTGTTAAAAGTGCAACAGCAGTAGTTCCAACTTACCCACTGAAAGACTCTATCTGAGAAAGATCATCTATCACTGGAAAACAAAGCAAATGAGTTACATGTGGAATTAGATTCATCCAAATTTATCTTTAGTTTGCTCACCATTGTACTTTAAAACAGTTTATTCTTGAATTATTACAAGACAGGTTCATTGATCAGAGAAATAATTACAAGGGCAGAATCAATTTTGAGAATTACTCAGTGCAGGTTTGTGCAAATTAAATTATCCTTCTACATTCATACACCATGTGCGGGATTCTGTTTGCCGGAGAGTTTGATGTTCAGAATGGAAGTTTCTATGGAGACCATTTTGCTTACATTCTAAACATTGGATAACTTACTGCATATACTTTAATTACATCTAGGCCTCTATATCTAAATACAAATCAACGTTGCAATTTTCAACAAATGGTAAAAAGATATGGGTCAAAGACGAGTTTCTCAGCACAATCCCATTGTAAACAAGGTTTCTCCCACTTGCATACGTAAGTTCTTCAATAATAGAAGCAAAGAGCAGACATTAAGCAGAAGAAACCAAATAAGAACCTGCAAAGATGTGACTGGTCAAAAAAGAAAATTAGAGGAACAAAGACCTTGAAACGTGGAGGAAGACACTTTCAAAAGGTTGATACTGTTGCAAATTGATACAATTCCCCATTTGATCAATGTTATGTACAAATATCCTGCATGAAAATACCACAGAAAAATATAGATATGACTCAGATGAATGAATCTGTTGGTTTCCAATAGCCCACAGGCAAAAGTTAAATACTGTGGATTCAAGAAATCTGAAATAAAAGCAGAAAAATGGAGCATATACCTGCCAACAAGGCAGTATTCATGCAGGAGAAAAAAGAACCAGGGTTAACATTTCAGCTGAATTACTTGTCATCAGAACAGTGTGATGTTAACAACGTTCTCAACAAGTGCTTTCTGATCTATTGGCCGTTATCAGAATTCTCTCTTTACATTGAAGTACTTGTTACCTTTTAACTGCTGATATTTTTAAACTTTCAATGTCAGAGAAAAACTGCTGGTAAGAGATCAACTACCTGCTATAAACACTGCCAATGTGCTTCTCCACTGGTCAGTTTTCTGTCTGATTTACTTTATTATAACAAAATATATTGATGTCAACATAGCTTCCTAGAAACAATGTCAAGTAAATACTTTGGTGTATTGGGCATTTGGGAATAAGGTCAATAAACCTAGGCTAAAATCTGTAGAACAATGACAATTCTTAAGATCATTAAATTCCAATTGACACATTTATTTTATTTCTAATCAAAGCAACTGGAGAAGGACCAGGTAGGCAAATAGCTTTTTGGATATATCTTACTATTTTGAATCCTGAAAGGATTTTCCTTCTTTTATGATAAGTTTAAAGCTTATTTCTGGATTCTCATTTGCTTCACTAATTTGTGATGTGAAATGGACAAGAAAGAAAATAATGAAAAGAGTAGCATTCAAGTTTCATTGCAACCTCTCTGGTGAATAGAATGCACTATAGGCTCCCAAGGAAAGTAGGAGTGGAGATTGAGGATGGGCTTGCCATAATCCACTAATCCTTTCTAGAGATAAAAGAGATGCCAAAGGACAAGAAAATGAGAAATGTGACACACTTGATCAAAAAGAGTTGCAAGGAGATGTCTACCAAATACAGGCCAGTCAGTTTAACACAGGTGATGCGAAGCTCTTTGAAATGATAACAAGGGAAAAAAAATAATAGGCACTCCCAGACACTTGAGTTAATAAAATAACAGAACAATAATAATAAGAGCCTGCATGGATATTTTGATGAGATAACAAAGAGGTCATGCGAAAAATGTAGATTTTATGCAAATGGATATTCTGAAGGCATTTGACAAAGTCCTACACAAAAAAAAGCTGGTTACCAATACTGAACCCCATGAAATAAGAGTCAGTGTCAGAATGGACTGGAAACTGGCTTAAGAGGAAGCCAAGAGGTGTGATGGATGGCTGTTGTTGGAAATTGGAGTGGGATAGATATTGGTGTTCTTTGGAGACAAAACATTGAGCTGGATATAGCTGTGCTAGATGGAATTATAAAATATACAGATGTTGCAAAGCTTAGAATTGTGGGAAACAGTGAGGAAGACAGTAATAACCTGCAAATGGGCACTTATAGAATGGGTAGACAAATGGCATATGTTTAGTGATTTGTTTTGGCTGAAAGAATTAGGAGACAACACAGACAACAATGGTTCTAAGGGATGTGTGGGCACAGGCAGACTTGGATGCATATGTAATGCACATCTTTCAGAGTGGCAGCATGCATTGAGAAAGCAGTTAATAAAGCATGTGTGATTCTAGCCTTCATTACTAGAGGCATAGAGATTATTTGAATGATTATAATATTGCCACATTTGAAACACCGAATCCAACTCTGGTAACCACATTTTAATGGTTCCAGGAAAAATGAATTTCAGTTATAAGTTAAAATTGCAGAAGCTGGGATTGCTCTCCTGTAGCAAAGAACTCAGAAAAGAAATTTGATGGCAGTATAGACCACAATGTGTTTAAATAAGATAATCAGAGAAGTTGGTTCTACTAGCATGTGGCTCGAGAACAAGAAGAATCAAATTAAAATTGATGAGAAAAATACATAATTAAAGGCTGTGAGATTAAATGTTTATTTTATTGCAGAGAGGGATTATGGCCTGCAATTTTCAGCTTTTAAGGATGTTGGAAACAGAAGAATGAAAACTCCCACTTAGATATCTCACCCCAAGACAATTAATTGCAGTTAGATAGAAACTGGTCCTTGGTCGTTGTGCTAAATGTGAAAAAAACATAACATCGGCATACTGTACTCCACTTCTGAAATCTCTTTCTAGAAACACGAAAGGAATTTCAGAAGCAATGTATAATCAGTATCCACTACTATACATCTATATTTATCACAAAGGACAGAGAAGAGTTTTCTATCCTTGTTTTTAAATAAACCGAGGGCACTATGGGAAGCAATGACCAGCAACAGTTCCAGGTGGAACAGCAGATGTTTCTTCGCGTAACTGCAAGGAAGCTTAGGATGAGGGAAACACAGAAGTCCTGAACATATTGGAAACATTTGCCAATATTTTCCTGACTGCTCTGTAACAGTGGACTCCTCATGGTCTGTTCAATGATGGACTGTAACGTCGTGGCCATTACCCAATACTCACACTAGGGAAACAATTAATGCAGGGAGATCTTTTCCATTGATTTCAATGAACAAGACCAGTAGTGAATGATTATTTTTTTGTACTGTTGAGAATCTAATTGCTGGATTTGTTTATGTCAAGTATTGTGGTATATTTTAAACAAATACATTTCAACTGTTAAAGTTTTATTAATTCTAATAGTACCAGTATGTTCTTAGATATTTCTTACTGTCAGAAGCATTAATAGTATTTTGGTACATTTACCTAACAACCATTGGTGGGCAGGGTTTGTTAAGGCATCCACTCTAGTCCCTTCCCATTACCAGCATCCTTCTGTGCTATCACATCAATGAACTTGCCAGTAAAAGGCCCTGCCATGGAAGATATGGCAAAATTCTGCACTTTGGCAGGTTATTAACAGAGGATGTGAAAAAGGTATGTAGTAATTTTCTTGGGTAAGTATTGAGTGCTGCAAACTACAAATTTTGGACCAATGGGCAACGTATTGATAAATATTTTTAAGATCTATTTCTAATAAATTAAATCAAATTTATATGCAAGTTTCTGGTTATAGGCACAAGATACATGGAAAAGTAGCTCAATAAATGTAGAAATATTCTCTTGTTCAATAGGATGGCAAATGGGACAACATTCCCATCTCCACTCCTAAATAGATTTAAAAGTCAGAGAAAACAGGATAAAAGATAACTATTAATTAGTCAAAATTAATATAGTCAAATATTTCAAATATTCTGAAACAATTATACAATCTATCACATACAGTAACTGTTTATCTAACATTTATAGACTAGATTTTTACTGGAGGAATTAATATATTTTAATAGAACAAATGTATGTTAGAAAAACCTATCCTGGATGTTTACCAAGTAAACACTGTGCGAAAGGGAGCAAAGGTAGATGTCGCATTTGATATGTTTATGTATTTTTTGCCAGAAAGTTTTGATTGTCAATACTACCTTTTTCAGAACCTCTTGTTCTTGAATCCAGATCAGGAGACTCCTGATATTCTATGTCCATTGGAATGGGCAGAAGGAATAGATGAAAAAAAATCAGGAACAAGGGAAAATAGAAACTGAACAGATAAAACAGCAGAACTCTAAACATAACAAAATGCCAAGGGAATTCAAACAGGAAAAGGTAATCTAAAAAGCCTTCTCTAGGCTGTGCAAATGTTGAAATAAGACACTCGAGTGGTGTGATTCTCACTCAGACGTTGCTTGACAAGATGGAAGATAAGCCTAACTCTCGTCTCTGAAACAGATATTACAAATCTGCAAAATATCTCAGTGTGGAATGCTCTTCCATTTTGCACAATAAACAGCTTTCTGGAAACTAATGAATTAATATTTGCAGATACAGCCCATGATATACATATCCATAGTAACTTAAACAAAACCATGCCGCATCATTTCACATAGGGTCCAGGAATCAGCATAAAATTAGAAATGCTATGCTGAGCTGCAACTCATTTACCAATTACATCCATTCATTGGCACTTGGTAAGATGCTAATAAGTCACAATGGAAGCAACTATGTCCATCTGCTTGAAGATTACCCACATATTAGGGGATGTATGAGCAGAATACGTGCTCTATTTCTTTCACTCAGATTCCATCATTGTCAGTGGTTAGGATGACAGTATGCAATTAGCCCAGCAGTCTAAGGATGTTGAAGCTTTTAATCACAGTACACAGCTCTTGAGTCATTGATGTTGTAATTGGTTGCTGAATTTTAAAAGATTGCATATTCTAATCATCAAAAAACAAAAACAAAACAAAGACCAGCTTCTACAAAAACTGAGCCTGAGCAAGATCTAATACCAATGAAAGAATTTTCCTCTTGGCTTAAGCAGTTCCTTGATGGGAACTTGAGAGAGGATAACGGGGATTTCCTTAACATAAATATCACCACCATCTTAGGGTAGAGGGACCAGACCAGCTAAGTCTCCTATTGTTTGTCATACATAAACTTTGCATATTTCTGATGATGCGTGCAGATATGGAAACAACATTTAGATGAGCAGAGGTGCAAGATGCATCAACCCTCCGGTTGAAGAATGTGTGTGATATTCTCAAGCATGTGTGAAAAGAACATAATCAAGCATGAGACACGCTAATATTTGGCACAGACTCTCCTGAAGTGTATGGCAAATGACTTGGATAATTTTGGAGGCAATGTTCAACATATGTCAAAGAAGCTTGGTGAAACTGGCAGTTGTAGGAGCATCCGCAGATCTTCCAACCTCAAAGTTCAGGGGCCAGGCAAGTCACTCAACTCATATGTGTTGGCCCAGAGTAAGTTAAACGGCTCTGCAAAACTGTCTGACCAGACTACTGCCATTATTTCTGCTTTGCGTGCCCTTTGATTCAAGATGTTAAATGTACTCTACAAAGGGACTGGCTATATAATACAATCTTCTGCAAGGGGGAATTGCTGTTTACCATACAGGAGCTCCAATCACCTCACTGTAATTAAAGGTACAAGGAACTAGAATACATATACATTAAGAATGCAAGATATGGTCATGATTGATGGGTGCGAGCTCTCTCGACCACAGTTCCTCCAACATGATAGTGTTTTTCATCTAGATTCCAGTATCTCCCCCATTCTTCAGATGGTCAAATTTTAAATCCTCATACTTGCCCATAAATCTACCCATGGATTCTTCCATCTTCTCTAGCGATGCTCTGACCCTCCCATCCTAACCTCACTTCCAATCACCACCAGACCAGTCTGTTTTAGAAATTTTGTTGCTGTCACCCATATCTTTTGAATCTTTTCCCAAACTCTGGTTTTAAAACTCCAGCTCTCCAAATCTTTCTAGTCTTAAGCCTCAAAATACGTCACTTTGACTAAGCTTTTCATAATTAAATAAAAATTAACAAGGTAGAGACCACCAACCCTTCCTGAAAGAAACAGTCGTTGACCAAAAACTTGTTCTTTTGGATTAGATAGTATAATCTTTTGGATCAGATATCTGGATTGTTGCCACACTGGTAAGAATCCAGATAAACAAGCTTAGCCCAAGTTTGAGAGAATGAGGTGGAGAAGCAGAGAGGATATCATAGGGGTTAGTGACAAAATGGGATAGTGGAGGCATGGGAAGAGAGAATTGCTTGTTCTCTTACTATCCCCCTCACCTTTGTCTCCTCCTATCCTCCCAGCTCCCTAACACTCCCCTCACCTCCTTACACTGACCCACTTTTTACATTCTTATTGCACAATTTGTCTCTTTTTCTGACACACACTATCCATTTCAACACCCCCCCCCATGTCCTCTCATGCAACCCCAAACATACTATTTGAGTACTTTTCTGAATAAAGGATTGTCTCAGAAAAGGAAATCACTGACTGAACTCAAATATGAGCAAAAAATTCTAGCATTAAATCATTCAAGTAAACATCTGCAGATACTTCTACACAACTTGATTTATATCTTTTTCTAAAAACAGTTTGCAAATTAAATTTAAAACTGTAGTGCCTATATTCTTAGTACTTGACAACACCAGGAGTATCCTATTACACAATGCAGAAATATGTTCAAAACATTTCAATATATATATACACACACATACACACACACACACACACACACACACACACACACACACTTTCCCTCAAACTTACTCTCTTTGTCTATGGCTGGTCCTCCAAATCCAAAGCTTACTTTAGCAGCATGATCTGGACTACTGGGCATCCCTTTCATCATTCTGGGTCCAAGATGTGGTGATTGATGTCTCTTTTTTGTATTATGCTCAATGATTAGATGAGAACAACTGGACAAATCAGAAAAAAGATATTACACATCTGAGTTCTACCCAAATTAGAAGAAGAAATATTTTTTGAACAATTTTCACTTTTTCTAACTAAAAGTATTGCTTTTCAAAAAAAAATCTAAGGCATAGAGAAACTATTGCAAATGTTCAGCTGGCTCATTCTGAAATCAATGAAATAGATGATACAGCACAGAAGATAGCCACTCAACCAATCATACATAACTGGCTTTCTTTCATAAGCATTGAACATTACCCTCCATTAAAATACTGAGCCATCCCACTTTTAAAAGTAATTATTGAATCTGCTACAATGATCTTTCCGGGTAGTGCATTCACATCATAAAAACTCACTGTTAAAAAAAATTTCCTTAAGTCATTTCTCCTTCTTTTGCTAATTATCTTAAATCTGAGTCCTCTCTTTACCAGCCTTTTTCTCTGTGGAGACAGTTTCTCCCTAGATAATACATCAAAAGCAATCAGCATTTTGAATGCGAACTGCAAAAAAAATCAACAGCTGCAACAGGTGTATATTTCATCACAATCTCTAACCCAATGACCTAACATGTCAGTCAAATATTATTAAACTCAGCAACCAACTCTGGATCAGGGGGAGATAAAGAGTAGAACCAGGTATATCTAAAAAGGAAATTCAAATCCAGAAAAAAAATACCAGCACTACACAACATGTATGCTAACCAGCAGAAGCTAAATGCTACAAAGCTAATCAATCCTAAAAATCAAGTGATCAAACAAGACTTTACAGTCCTGGCACATCCAGGCAACAACTGGTGAAGGACAATTAAATAGGAAGAGAAAATTCCATGAACATATTCATCTTCAATAATGGTACAGCCCAGCAAACAAGTGCAAAGACCATCTTCAGCCAGATGTGGCAAGATGACCTACTGAGCTTTGCTCCTGAGCTCACATCACAGATACAGCCAGTCAACTTGAAGAAACAGCTAAACAAAATGAATACAGGAAAATTGTATGGGACCCTTATAACATCTCAACTGTGGAGCTCAAGATTTATGTTCCAGAACCAGCCACTGACATCTTTGCCTAAATTAGTTCATGACAGTTACATTATTGGCATCTAACAATACAGAAACAAATTTCTTGGGGATGTCCTATCCACCCACAAAGAGGACAAATCTAATCCAGCCTGTTATTATCCCATCAGTCCACACTCAATCATCAGCAAAATGATGGACGGTTATGGTGAAGGACCACTGACCCAATAATCTGCTCCATGAAGCTTAGTGTGAACTTCTACAAGATCATTCGGCTCCAGACTTCAATGTAATTTTGGTTCAACCTTAGCAAAATGAGTGGAATTCCGGGAGGTGAGAGTAAATATAGTTGTCATGAAGTTAGGATTTGAATGACCTTGACAACAAAGCTTCTGTAAAATTGAATTTAACAAAAATGCTTGGATGGGATTTTTTCCATTTACGGGAATCATACCTGGTACAGAAGAAGATGGCTGTAATTTTTAATGATCTATCACTTCAGTCCTAGCACGACACTGCAAGAGTTCCTCGGGCAGTGTTTCATGGCCCACATCGACGCACATAACCATAGGCAGATAAATACAGCTCAAATTTAAGCCTGTTCTGCCATATAATAAGATGATACTGTGTATGATCTAGCTCCATATACTTGTTTCCACAGCCATATCCTCAAATACCTTTGTTTATAAAAATTCTATTTTTTTCCATTTGAAGATTGCAGAAGAGTTCCAAATTTCTACCACCATCGTATGCATAGTACCGTTTTCTTACTTTGTTCTTGAAGGGTCTTGCTCTAATTTTTTTAGATTACACCTCTGGTCCTAAATTTCCCAATCAGTAAGAGTTTCTCTGTCTTTCCTATTAATTCTTAATATCTTGAAAACTTCAATCTAATCACCTGCTATTCTCTTACATCCATTCACAATACCGCCAATAAGTAAGGGAACCCACATCGCTCATGACCACCCTTTTTTCCCTCATGTAATTGTAGGTGTTGATTTTGTTATTTTGGGCAAGTTCAGATTTATTTTTTTTAAGTTATATTTTGAATGCTTTCGAGTTTCTAGGAGCTACATATTTTTGCCTTTTTATTTGCTGTATCTTTTAGTTTTATGTTGTCCCTTACTTCTTAAGTCAGCTGTAGATGTTTTGTTTGACAACTATAGGTTCAGGCAAGAAGTTTAAATTTGCCCTGTATCAGAGTAAATTTCTGAACACCTCCCAACACTTTACAGTAAACGTTAAACTATCCAACCTCCAACAAACCAGAAAGTCACCAACTGGGAGAGAAAAATCTCATCAATAGAGTACTGCAAAACATTGCACATTGTTTCAGAAATTGGTCATCATGGATTACAGGTAATCAGTCGTGCCCCTAAACAAATCCACAATGCCAATGAAACTGGTGTATGGGGTTGTCGTCTTCCAAAATTGATACTGACAGGCGCAAATGAGGAAACAGAATCTAGCTTTATGCAAAATAAAGATCATCTTACTATACTTATGTCTTCAGGTCAAATTATTGATGTTGGAAAACAGAATAAGTCAAGAACTTTCAAGAGTATCACGCATTTATCAATGGAATATAAAGCTCAACTTAATGCGTGAACAGACAAAGAAATCTTCTTGTATTGGTTCCATCATGTTTTTGTGCCAGCAGTAAAGAAACATGTAAGGAAAATAAGAAAGCCTGAAGACACTAAAGTGATTCTTATTCTTGCTAACTACAAAACCCATCCTTCAGTGTCCAACTTTGTGTTTGAAAATATTTTCTCAGGTTTTCTGTCTGCCAAGGTGATATCTCTTAAACGGCCGATGGATGAAGGAATTCTCCAAAACATGTAGATGTTCTTCAGGAAGGATTTCATGCACATTGATGAACTACAAAGGTAGCATTCAAGAATTCCAATCCAATTACATTATGGAAGGTGCAATTTATAATTTAGCATATGTGTGGAATTCTATGCAAAGTTTAACTTTGAAAAGCGCCTGGAGGAAATGCTTGACAAAGGGTCTCAGATCCGAAATGCGAAATGCTTTTTGGAGGAAACCCTTACTATCCATTATACATCAGAGTGATGTGTCTAATGAAGAGGAGTCTGAGAGGTTAGAAAGGAAGCAAAGAGAAGCTAATTAGTGAATTCTTGAATGTTGTCAATAATGCTGCATTCTCAGGCCCACTCAAACTTGCAGAACAAGAAATTGGAGAATGCGTGAATACGAATGCTGATGTCAGAGTTACTTCAACTTTAAATGAAGATCAAATAATCCTGATCAAGCCACTGCATCAGAAAATGATTCTAAGGAAGATGACAACCAATCTGAACACTCAAAAATATTCAGGGCAAATACTGGAAGAGATCTAGAATCATTCATCAAATTTTATGAGAAGAATTCCAGTTATTCTGGCCGTGAATTAATGAAACTGCATGCCATCCACAACAATTTTCTGAAGAAAAGGTAGCTTAGTTTTAGGCAGTCAGATATCTGAAAATTGATACAAAGTGGTTCTGTTGCATGCGTAGAACCTTCAAGCTCTGCATCATCACCATCAACAACTGCTGTTGAAGATTGCCCTCCTGAGGCAGTAGAGTACTACAGCAGTGTACAAACATTAAATTACTGCATTCAATACCATAACGATAAACAGCAATGTACATAGTACTGTAGCAATAAGTTAGTGATAGGTTAAAATTTAAGTGCAGAGCGTAATTTCAAGTTACTGCATACAATATAGTCTATTTATACAGTGCCATTTCATGCCTCATTGCTGCACTACAATATATGGATAACAATTCATTGGAGAGTACTATATTTCATTATCCTTATTCCTTAACCTTTAGTATTACTGATTATGTTAAAAGACTCACTTAACTCTTGACAAACTGCATATTTGACAGACACCTGTTTCTCCCCTTCCCCCACTAGTACGGTTCTATCCATTAGCAGATTTATTAAGATTATCATGGGCATTCACTGCAGCACACATCTATTCACCAAGCACAAACATGAACTGAGCATTTGATTTAGTGATCCATTGATCATTATAAAAGATGCTACTTTAATATGCTAGCCTTCAAAACATTAGTAATGGCACAATGAGAACAATTGTGACATTTCTTGCAATAATGTTACAATGGGTCTCCTACTAGAGGAGCTAATCCTGAAGACAAATGGAAAACTGTTCAATCTATGCAAGCTGTACTCAGGAACCAAGGCTACTCCAACTTGAGTCACTGAACTGCAGGACACAGATATTGATTGCACATGCGCACATTCTGAAGCATATGAAAAAAATGGGCCTCATACATAACATCTGGGCAGTAAAAGTACTCCACCAACCTGCCCCGGTATAAAACACTGCCCTATGACAATAAAGATTCATGACGAGATCCGGAGAAATTTGGCATGCTACATGCATCTTGGAAACCATCTCTCAATGAAGACAAACATTGATTATGAAATTCACCATGGTCCTAATGTGGCACAACAGTTTTTGGCTGAATGAAGAAAAGAATGCTTAAAGATTAAGATTTCAAACCCAGCAGTGATTTGTGCCCTTCGACATACATCTGCAACGTGGACCAACAACAGCAGGCACCTCAAAGAACTGAAAAGATGCAGCAGCCACAAAATCCTCCAAATTCATTGGCAACATCCTCTTCCAGGCCAACATTCTCAGAACTGAAGCTCTCAAAACACTTGAGTGACTCCAATTGGCAGGCCACACCCGAAAGAAACTATTTCAAACCTCTTTCACTAGGTAGACTGAGAAAGAGGTTCAACAATATTCTCAAAGCCTCCCTGAAAATGTGTAATATCCTCAGACTCGCGGGAATCCCTGGTTCAAGCCATTTAAAATAAAGAAAGAACATTAAAGCTGATACTAAGAATGTTAAATCCATTCATTAGGGCTACATCGAAACCCAGTGTATTTGATTTGAAATACCAGCCAGCTCACACTGCCGAGCACCTCCTGCTCAAACTGTGACAGGATCTGGGAGTACCACACTGGCCCCATTAGAACCTACCTCCTCATCCCCAACCCCAAGGGAGAGCCTATGAAGAGAATACCATTGCCATGCCAAGTTCATTATTCCAACATGAAGATATTAAAAAAAGGAAACCAAAATTCTTACGCATGGTGTCCATTCATAAGTGCATGATCCTCAGCTGTCCATCCGTTATTCTCTTTTAAAGAAGCATCTATACCATAACGTAAAAGTAGCTTAACCAAGTTAATTTGTCCATTACTCGCAGCAATCATCAGGGCAGTTCTAGAAGGAACATTATAAACAAGATTCACAAATCATTGTCCTATTTTAACTTTGGGTTACAAACAAAAAAAACCAAAATATATTCCTTTCCTCTATAGCTACCATATGCAGCTGACTCTCATATTTTGTTAACGGAATCTATAAAACTTGAATGAACAATATCCTTAAAATGTAATCCACAATTTATGAAAATAACTTATTTGATAAGCACATGCATTCCGATTTCTTGAGGGCCGTCACAATGAATTTAAGGCAGATTTTCCCATGATGCACGATTATTGTCTATACAAATTGAGTTTTTCTTAAACTTATGCTCATACTGGTCGACAGACTTCATCCTCTAACCTAAAGGCTGTATTTGACTTAATAGAGCAAGCAAAAAAATTCACCAATAAAGCAACTCACCTATTTGCTGCACTTGATAACAAGGTGTGAACTCTACTGGTATAGTTGAGCAAAACCAAGCAAATCTAATCTGGACACCAAAGTGCATTTACTAAAGGGGCATCAAATTATAATTTCGGACAGTGAAGTCTGGAATCACCAGCCAAACTGCAGAATGCACAGTGCAAATACTTCTGCTTTCTTTGACGAGATGAACTGTAGTCTAACATTGTATTGAGACCTTCTATCACAGTGATCGAAAGGGCAGACATGACAGTGCTCTGATCGGTCTCAGCAATCCTCAAATTGTAGACTCATTCATCTTTTAAAACTTCAGGCAACTTACTGATGTCAATGAGCCATATACATTTACTTTCCTATTAATCCCTTGCCTTGCAATTCTACCTTAATCAGCAATTGAAAGCACGTAAACTTGTTTAGTTCAAAGCTTTTAACTTAAGTGAAATTTAGCAGAGAGTTGTTGTAGCAGTAGCTGAAGAAACTGAAATATCCTCTTGATTTGTGATGGTACTTCCAACATCACAGACTGCATACTCAGAAAAACTAACTGCTCTTGGTGATTAGCATTAAAATGCACATCTTCAAGTTAAACAGCAAGGATGCCTTGGCTGAACAAACCAGATTCAACTTGATCAATGGATGATGAATAGTAATTTCTGGTTGTTCTCAATGAATGGCATTAAATACCTTAAAAAAATTAAGACCAATATGGTAGAAGAATCAGATTGAATTTAGGTAATGGAATGTCATACCAGTGATTTCAATCAATCCTTTTTGTGTGTGGGCTCTTGTTGTTGGTAACCAGAAAGGACAGCATACCAACAGCAATAAACAGAGGTCAATAGGTATTATTTCAAGAATAAAGAACTCAGAAAAATCATATGCCCTCAATTTCTTAATGCAGAAATTTGAGATTTGTAGTGTGTAAACTTACCTCCCAGTTTTGTTTTTGGCATTCACATCAGCACCCTTTTTAAGAATAAATTCTGCCACTTCTTGATGTTTCGCAGTAACTGCCAACAGCAAAGGAGTACAACCATCCTTTTGAAAACAAACAATTTAAAGTCATTTAATTATCACAGAATAATTTACAATTGTACAGGATACAAATGTGTAACATCATTTTCACATATTACTGGAAACAGGTCTCAATTGATAACCCCACAAAGACAAATGTGCTTCGAGGTGAAGCATACCAATAAGTTCCGGCATCATCAAATTGCATCCTTGAAATTTATCCAATCAGTCTCATAATCTTGTATGACTCAATGAGATCACCCCTCACACTTGTGTATTCCAGAGACTAACAGCCAAACTTTTAAACTCTCTTCCTAAGATAGTCCCCTAATCACAAGAATAAATCAAACCCATTAATATTGTGCTGATTCCAAAACAAGTGTACCATTACCTAGTTTTCACTCCAACTACCCATCCTGCCAAGATACCACTTCTCTTCCTAACTGCTTGCTGTAGTGGTTAAGCCACTTGACTAGGAGGCCACAGTTTTGGACACTTGCCAGAGACAGGAGTTCAAATCACGGCATGGCAACAGGTAAATTTAACAAAATAATTACATTTAAAGCTACCTTCTGTAACAGCAACTATTAAATTATGAGATTGTTGTAAAAAAGAAACAAGTTCAACAGTGTTCTTTAAATCTATCATCCTTTTCTGATCTGGCCTACATGTGAGTTCAAACCTACTAATGTGATTGATTTTAATACTCTTCTCAATTCAGGGCAATTACAGACAAACAAATGCCAGCTTTGACAGCAACGTCATATGAATGAATACACAAAAATAACTTGCAGACTTTTTGCTGTATTTTCTAAACTACCACAGAAGATCACTCTGTACATTAAGTAGTTTTACACCATTGCAAAAACGTTTCTGTTCTTCTGATTGAAACTTACAACCTCACATTTTGATCCATTTGCCACCTCCTGTCCATTTGCAAAACCCCTCTAAATCCCCTTAAAGACTATTTGCATCTTCCTCAGAGTTTGCTTTTTCACCTAGCCTTGCAATATCAGGAAAGTTGGATTCATTACTGTCTTAATGTTCCTCTTTTCATTATATAGTGTTCACATATAGTACACAATGGGTGAATTAACTTGGAAAGTAATTTTACTACATCTGGCAGTAATCTCGATGCAAATAAGAAGTGGGTTAATCCCAGAATTACTGCTTTAGCAAGATGAAAATTGTAATCAAGGAACAATCTAAAAGCTGAATCTTTAGATTGCAGAGGCTGCAGAGGAAAACACCAGTTATTAGAATATCACTAAAATGGTTACAAAAGAAAAAAAAATAAAAAGGCAGGTATGAGTTTATTGAATTTGAACAAATGGGGATAAAAAAATGGATTGAAACTGAGTAGGTTACCCTCTATCTAAAGTCATTTAGGGAAATGGCCTATTGCTCAGTGACATTGCCCAGTGACATTGCCCTGATTTGCCACTAATCAGAATAAAGTTCAAAACAGGATTGGTATGAAAAAGTTTATTCATCAAATTGTTAAGAGTTTTTAATGTACCTGCTTCTACCCAAAATAAATGGGCACTTAAGGCACAACAAATGGCAACTGCAAAATTAACATTAATGCAAATGGATAATTGTTGTTCCTTTTTGGAAAAGTGACCATTCATTTCAAATGTGAATTTCATTAAGTGATGAAGTGATGATTGGGAATCAATACAATACGTCAAGATCAAAAACTTTCCAGGTATAATCCAACAATAATATAACTGAGCCTAAATAAGGCTAGATATTTAGAATGATAGAATAAAGACATGGAGTGCTCCTGGCCTATCTGCAATTTATTCAGTCTACTTCTGGAACCAGAGCTACTGTATTTTAGAATAGCACAAATTAATGTTTACCTGATTTTACTGCAGGCAGTTGCTAACAGCAATTTAACAACTATTATATAATAACATGATAAATATTCATTTCCAGGTTACCATTACAAATAAAACCAACATTTAGCCTGTTCCAAAATGTTATAACAAGACATCTAACTTATATATACAAATAACTTTCAATCTATTTTGATTTGAATCTCACTACCATAAGTGGTTTGGGTTCTGTGGGGACAAAAAAAAAACACTACAAGTGTACTAAACTGCGTACATGCATGCATACATTGGTAAACATTCTAACCTGCAACAAAACATGCTCTGTAAATATGACCCAGGAAAGTATGATAATTTTGCACATTTCAGAAGATGTGAAAAGATTATAACTACCACCGGGAAAAAATTAATGGCAGCACCTTATCTTGAGCATTTATGTGCGCTCCATGCTCCAGCAAATGCATCACCAAAGAGATGTTAGGGATCAGGACAGCAAGGTGCAGAGCAGTATATCCATTAATGTCCACCAGGTTAGGATCAGCATCATGGCCCAGTAAGATAACTGCACAGCGCTCCTGTTCGCACTGCACTGCCTATGGACAAGGTAACAGAGAGGTTTATACATGTTTGTTACACAAATAGTTATGTTTTAAGTGTAAATTTCATTGCTGTTAACTGCTATCAAATCTGGACTACAGATGCATTTGTTTTGCAAACATTCTTCTATCAGAATGGGAACAGGAATCTGTATTACAGATTGAGACACTGGAAGCTCCAGAACACTATTGCAGGAGTTCATCAGGGGGAGTATCCTCAGCCCAACCACTTTCACCTGCTTCTTCGTTCTAATTTGCAGTAAGCTTTGGTAATAGCTATAAACAATAGATTTACAATAATCAAGTATCGCACAATAACAATATACAACTTTAAAATGAAAAATACATCAGAAAAAGCTAGGAATATTGAAGTCAGACAACATCTGTGGAGTGAGAAACAGAGTTAATGTTTCATGTCATAACAACAGAAAATGTTGGAAATACTCAGCAAGTTAGGCAGCATCTGTAGAAAGGAAAACAGAATTAATGAATTAGGCAGAAAACCCTTCATCAGAACTGGGAAACAGAAAAAACAAATTAGTTTTAAGTTCCAGAGACAGTGAGGGAGAGAAGGGAGTATCTCTGAGCCAGTGTTGCCATGGGGATAAATTCTTATGAGGATTAATCCATCCACTGGATTAATAGGGACTGTTAGAAATTGAACAAAAGCCATGAGGGCACATAGAGAATGAAAATACAAAGGGACATGAAAAGATGTGAAATGTAGGGCTGTAAACTTACACTGGGCATTGTTAGAACAGTGCAAGAGTAACAGATATGTTAGAGTGGGAATGGGACGGAGAATTAAAGTGATTCCAGTCACCCCTTGGACTGAGCACAAGTGCACTACAAAGTGGTCACCCATTGGTGTCTGGTTTCTCCAATGTAGTGGGAACCACATTGTGAACAAAGAATGCAGTACGCCAAACTCGAAGAAGTGGAAGGGAACTGCTGCTTCACTTCAAAGGACTGTTTGGGTCCCTGAATGGTGGAAAGAGAAGAGGTAAAAGCACAGTGGAGAAACAAGAGACTACAGATGTGGGAATCTGGAGCAACAAACAATTTGCTGGAGGAACTCAGAGGGTCCAGCAGCATTTGTGGTAGGAAGAAATGTTGACATTTCGGATCAAAAACCTGCATCAGAACCGAGCACAGGTATAGCATCTCTTGCATTGGAAAATGCTGCAAGCAAGGGGAGCGGTTGTTGGGGACAGAAGATTGGGCCAGGAAGTCACAATGGGAATGGTCTTTTCAAAATACTGAAAGGGGAGGAGAGGGGAAAATATCTTTGGAGGTGGAATCATATTGAAACTGGCAGAAATTACTTAGACTGATTTGTTGAATGCAGAGGCTATTGGAGTGGAAGGCAAAGACCAGGGATCGATCTCCTTACTCCGTCCAAGAAAAGGGGTGAAAACAGAGGTGCAAGATGAGATGCAATCAAGGGCTCTGCCAATGATGGTAGGAATGTTTCAAGAAGTACGGAGACATCTCAGGGACATTTCTGTGGAGCAAATACAACAAAGGAACTGGGAGAATGGAATGGAGTCCTTACAAGAGACAGTGGGTGGAAGTACAGTCAAGGTAGCCGTGGGAGTCTGCAGGCTTGTAGTGAATGTTTGTCATTATTCTTTCCCTTGAGATGGAGAATTTTTTCAGGTCAACAACCTTTGACCAAAACTAGAAATGGGTACTAAATTAAGTATGTACACTTTGGTCCAATCATCACCATCACCACAACCAATTACAATTGATATTAAATTGTTTTGTACATGGAGAGTTCAGAAGAATCAGGAAAGAACTGGTGAGGGGGAATAGGTATGAGGGTAAAGTGAAAAAGTAGACCAGAGAAAGTACTGGAATGTGGAAAGATTCGAAAGGGACTGAGAAGACAGAGAAGGGACAAGAGGATCAGAAGATGTTTAGAAGAATAGAGGTAATAGGAATAACTCCCCAAAACTCTTCTGAAGTTATGTGGAGAAAATATATAGTGAAGAGCAACTAACTTCTTGCTCAAAGGAAGGTGGCTGGATGTTAAGGACTTGGTGTTGAGGAGGGGTGAAAGGAAGTCCAAAGGCCTAACAAAAAACATTCTACCTATACCTATTCCATTTAAACTGATGATTTTTTTTAAAATGAAGGAGGAAGACGATGAAAGAAATGCAGTAGATGCCACCTGCACAATGGTATCCACTTAGGGCTTTTCTGCACAGCGCTCATGTGTTATAATACTCTTTGTTCTAGAGTCAGAACATTCACACACTGCTGTGACAGTAACCTGTTGTGAATCCCCTCCCTCCCCACTGCTATGAGCTACTGGCCACCAATCTTGATACCATAGCAAATTCTCTGCACTGGGGAGAGGTGAAAGCCAAACAGAGGGGGAGACAGCAGCTTCCATCACATCCAATAGGAAATGATGAGAAAAACTGCAGAATCTAGGTGGTCTGTCAACACATGAAGCAGCTGCTGTCACTTCTGGCAATGGCCTGCACCCTCTGTGCTGGTCACAGTGCAGTCCCAAGCCCTATGTCCAAGAAGCAACGCACACCAAATGCTGGAGGAACTCAGCAAGTCAGGCAGGATCTATGGAGGGAAATGAACAGTCAACATTTCAGGCTGAGACCCTTCATCAGGACTGGAAAGGAAGAGGGCAGAAGCTCCTCCCCTCCCCTTTTATTCAGGCTTCTGTCCTCTTTCTTTCCAGTCCTGATGAAGGGTCTCAGCCCAAAACGTCAACTGTTCATTTCCCTCCATAGATCCTGTCTGGCTTGCTGAGTTCCTCCAGCATTTTGTGTTTTGCTCCAGATTTCCAGAATCTGCAGTCTCTCTTGTGTCCCCTACATCCAAGGACTGATCAGCCATACTGTTTGTCCCAACCCACTCAACAGCAATCACTAAAGGTACCCTCTGCACATTGCCTCAGTGCTTCACTCCACCCCAACCCTGCAGCAACAAAATCAATGTTACTCTGCTGTGGGAGTGCCAGTAAAGGGCTGGGGTTCATGCCACTTTACAGCATAGCAACACTGTCAGTAATCCATCACTCTATATATAATGGTGTAATAACTTCTTTTAGCAATGATGCCAATAGTGCTCTGCAATAAAACTTTAATGATCCACTATCTGAATGTTTGGGAATCTCGATGGTCTTGTATCTGGTTCACCAGGGCCCTGTTTCCTGCACTCCGTTTAAACTCAATGGCTTCACTAACATAACTGATATCTAAACGTAGTGAGAAACAAAGGACTACAGATGCTGGAATCTAGATGAAAAACAAGACGATGCTGGAGGAACTCAGCAGGCCAGGATGCTGCCTGGCCTGCTGAGTTCCTCCAGCATCATCGTGTTTTTCATCCAAAAGAAGTGAATTAAAAATGTCTTGAGGTATTAAAGTGAATAATATCCAATAGTCTGGACAAATCATCACCAAGGCCCCAAAGGGCTGCTGAATTATCAGTGTTTTACTGTATTATCTTTCTAACTGTTTACCATGTCATTTGGTTTTCTTTGAAAATCTTGAAGTATTATCCTGTATACCTGTATCAAAATCATTAACATATACAGTGGCATGCAAAAGTTTGGGCACCTCTGGTCAAAATTTCTGGTACTGTGAATAGCTAAGCAAGTAAAAGATGACCTGATTTCCAAAAGGCATAAAGTTAAAGATGACACATTTCTTTAATATTTTAAGCAAGATTACTTTTTTTATTTCCATCTTTTACATTTTCAAAATAACAAAAAAGGAAAAGGGCCCGCAGCAAAAGTTTGGGCACCCTGCATGGTCAGTACTTAGTAACACCCCCTTTGGCAAGTATCACAGCTTGTAAATGCTTTCTGTAGCCAGCTAAGAGTCTTTCAATTCTTGTTTGGGGGATTTTCACCCATTCTTCCTTGCAAAAGGCTTCTAGTTCTGTGAGATTCTTGGGGCGTCTTGCATGCACTGCTCTTTTGAGGTCTATTCACAGATTTTCGATGATGTTTAGGTCGGGGGACTGTGAGGGCCCATGGCAAAACCTTCAGCTTGTGCCTCTTGAGGTAGTCCATTGTGGATTTTGAGGTGTGTTTAGGATCGTTATCCTGTTGTAAAGGCCATCCTCTTTTCACCTTCAGCTTTTTTTTGTAATGTTTGCTTCCACAATTTGCTGGTATTTAATTGAATTCATTCTTCCCTCTACCAGTGAAATGTTCCCCGTGCCACTGGCTGCAACATAAGTCCAAAGCAGGATCGATCCACCCCCGTGCTTAACAGTTGGAGAGGTGTTCTTTTCATGAAATTCTGCACACTTTTTTCTCCAAACATACCTTTGCTCATTGTGGCCAAAAAGTTCTATTTTAACTTCGTCAGTCTACAGGACTTGTTTCCAAAATGCATCAGGCTTGTTTAGCTGTTCCTTTGCAAACTTCTGATGCTGAATTTTGTGGTGAGGATGCAGGAAAGGTTTTCTTCTGACGACTCTTTCATGAAGGTCATATTTGTGCAGGTGTCGCTGCACAGTAGGACAGTGCACCACCACTCCAGAGTCTGCTAAATCGTCCTGAAGGTCTTTTGCAGTCAAACGGGGGTTTTGATTTGCCTTTCTAGCAATCCTATGAGCAGTTCTCTCGGAAAGTTTTCTTGGTCTTCCAGACCTCAACTTGACCTCCACTGTTCCAGTTAACTGCCATTTCTTAATTACATTACGAACTGAGGAAACGACTACCTGAAAAAGCTTTGCTATCTTCTTATAGCCTTCTCTTGCTTTGTGGACGTCATTTATTTTAATTTTCAGAGTGCTAGGCAGCTGCTTAGAGGAGCCCATGGCTGCTGATTGTTGGGACAAGGTTTGAGAAGTCAGAGTATTTATAAAGCTTTGAAATTTGCATCACCTGTCCTTTCCTAACAATGACTGCGAACAAGCCATAGCCCTACAAGCTAATGAAGGTCTGAGACCTTGGTAAAAGTTATCTGAGAGCTCAAATCTTTTGGGGTACCCAAATTTTTCCATGGTGCTCCTTTCCTTTTTTTCACTCTAAAATTGTACAAAACAAATATAATACACTAATCTTGCTTAAAATGTTGAAAAGAATGTTTCATCTTTAACTTTATGACTTTTGGAGATCGGTTCATCTTCTACTCACTTAACTATTCACAGTAACAGATATTTTGACCAGGGGTGCCCCAAACATTTGCATGCCACTGTATAATGAACAAATGGATAACTACAACTTTCCTACAATCAGTGCAAATCATACAGTGCCTAGGGCCACATAAGGCCCATAGGATGAATGCTCAGAGACCCACAGACCCACTTCTACTCCGCTTGACCATTCACCTTACTGACTACCCCTGCTGTTGGATTGCCATCAGGCCCCAGGAGAGCAGTAACTCCTTAATAGGAGTGGCTCTTGATATCATCAGGGGAAGCATGCAATGAGCAGGAACACCAGCATCACTGACACTGTGGCTAAAGACCCAAGGTAAGACTTAATGCCATCCACTGTCTCCCTGGTCCCCAAGGCCATCTGACACCAGGGGTGCAGGGATCACAGGAGGCCTAGTCTGATCTTCTGGGTCTTGGTCCAGACCCACAGGCACTGTACTGGTGGGCAGAGATCCATTGCTGTATTACACTTGGATGCAGTACTGGTGGTACACGTTGGTTGCTGTACAACATTGTGGTGCAGAAGGGGCAGGCACAATTCTGTTACTCTATAACAAAAGGGTGCAGCATAGCTGGGTGGGCATGTGTCACCACATAAAAATGGGGTGCAGTAGTGGTAGGAACAGGTCTGGTAAGATGAAAGAGTACCAGTGATGATATTGTGGTGCAGCGCCTTGGTAGCAATGGGATAGTGACAGGGGCAGCAAAGTTTGAAAGGAGATTTGACTGAGGTGTTCAAGATAAAGATTTCTTACCTTCATCAAAGGAGAGCGGTTTTCATTGTCACAAATGTTCAGTTTTGACTTGTTTTCAACAAGCAAAGCAACTACATCTGCATGTCCACGTGCACATGCAAGGTGCAATGGTGCTCTAGAAGGAAAATGAATATATAAATGTGCTAGGTTATCACATCAAAACTCACACTGATATAGCTGACAATGGGCATGTAACATTTGCAATGCAGTAGTCTTACAAGAGAGAATCTAAGCAACTGGCCATTCAGGACAAAGCAGGCCACTAGATTAGCATCACATCAACCACGATTCCTTCCACCACCGATACACTGTGACTACAGTGTGCACCACCTATAAAATGCACTGCAATTACTCACCCTATCCACTCCAATAGCACCTCCCAAACCTGCATTAATCAACTGGGATTAATCACCAAACCTAAATAAAATTTATCCAAGCTCTTAAAAGAAGAGAGGACTGAAAGATTGTTATAGTACCGAAAGAGAGAAAAGTCCAGGTCAACTACAGTCCTATTAGCCTGATATCAGATGGGACAAATAATTGAAAAAGTTCCAAGTGACAGTATGAATCAGCATTTAGAAACTCACAGATTAATGAAGGACAGTTATCATGGATTTGTTAACAAAAGGTTACAACTGAACATCTTGAGGAAGTAAAAAAAGGACTGTCAACAAGCACTTGATGCAGTGCAATGGATTTTAGCAAACCATTGGCAAAGCCGCACATGACAGATTGATCCAAATAGTAAAAGCCCACAGAATGCAAGGGAAAGAAGCAGATTTCATTAAAACTGAGTCAGTGGTAGAAAGCAAAGAGTAATGGTTGCCTGGAATTTTAGTGACTGGAAGAATGTTTGCAGTAAGGTTTCCTAGAGCTCAGTAATAGGCTGTTTGCTTTCTGTGGTATTAATAAATGATTTAGAATTAAACAGAAGAGCCAGAAGTACAGCAGCTGGTAATGATACCAAAACTGGCAGTGTGGTTGCTAGTAAGGAAGGAAATTCTAGACCACAAGCAACCAGCAATGGAGTGGATTAATTGGGAACAATAGTGGCAACTGTAATTCAATCAGAAGAGATAACACAATTGGGAAGGAACAGGAGAATGTTGATGTGGATGTTCACACGTGGAGGCTAGCCATAAAAATAAATACGATGATTACGAAGGCATACTGGATGCGTGCCTTCATTGGTTTGGACACAGAATAGAAGGGCAGGGAGGTCACGCTAGAAAGTTATCAGACATTAGTTAAACCACAGCTAGTGTATTGTGCATAGTTCTGATCACCAATATGGAAAGGATGTGATAGCATGATAAAGGATGCAGAAGGGATTTACAAGGATGTTACAAATGTTACAGACTCAGTGAAAGTCCCTTTAAGATAGAGAGTGTGTGTGTATGTGTGTGTGGGGCGTGCTTACGTCAATAGAAGATAAAGGACGTAATGACGTTGTTGAAGAAGTTAGAAGAAGAAAGAGAGAGAGAGAGAGAGAGAAGGGAGAGACACACCAGCCTGCTAGTTTTCTCTATCGATGGATGAGAAACTATAACTGTGTCTGCCACTGAAATCCATGTATGGAAGTTGGAAGTAATCCGGTGGAGTTCACTTTGTTGCTGACCTGTAGAAGGAAACAGATATTTGTGTGTGGACGACCACGATTCGGATGCTTTTTGGGGTGAGGAAGTCGCTACCGAGTAAACACTGAAGTGTCGCTGGGGTTCCATTGTGGAACATTTGGATTTCGTATTTACTCTCTCTCTGTTCCTCTACGTCTAATCTTCTGACAACGGTGGTTGTTGAAGAAGCCCTTGCTCATGTTTCACTTCATGGCTTGCGGAACTGAACTTTAAGAACCATTCCTGAACTGGGAGTTTTGGACTTTGCCACACACACACACACGACGAGTTTAGTTTTGGGGTTAACGTTCAAGGTTTAACATTTTTGAATTCTAACATACTAACATTTTTACTTTTATTTTACGTATTATCATAAGTAGTGATTAATAAAATAGTTTTTAACACTGACTCATGCTCAGTGTGTTTCTTTTGTTGCTGGTTCGTGACACAAACAATCTGCTGGAGGAACTCAGAGGGCCAAGCAGCATCTGTGGGGGGGAAAGGAACTGTTCACATTTCGGGTTGAAACCCTACGTCAGTCCTGATGCTGGGTTTTGACCTGAACTTGACCCGCTGAGTTCCTTCAGCAGATTGTAGATGCTAGAATCTGGAGCAAAAAACAGTCTTTTGTGTCTCCATTTTACAAGAATGCTGTCAGGGTTGGAGAAATACAGATTTTGAGGAAAGAGACATTGTGGGATATGGTCCTTGGAACCAGATGTACTAGTTGGACCAAATGTCAATGACAGAACCCTTGGAGAACAGCCATCATATTTTGAGGTTTAAGTGGAGATGGCAAGGAGAAATCTAAAGTTCAACATCTAACTGGAGGAGGATTAACTTCAAAAATATGACTCAGGATCTGACCAGAAAAAAGGTTTGAGGTGATGGGGCAGAGCCAGCAGACTTATTTATTAAAGACAAGGAGACAAGTCTTGATGCAGGCTCGTGACCCAAAACATCGGCAATTCCCCCCCCCTCCCCAACAGATGCTGCTGGAGCTGCCTATTTTCTCCAGAAGTTTGTTCTTTGTTAAAGACAAATCCAGTTTGACTAACCTGATCATATTTTTGATGAGGTAACAGAAAAAAGTTGAAGGGAGTATGCTGGATGTCATTTTTTGTTTCTTCAGAAGGAATCAAGTAAAATCCCACACAGAAAACAGATGAACAAAATTGAGACCCATGGAGTCAACAGCAAAAGGAAATTGGCTTTAAGACAGAGAGCAAAGGTATATTGCTACTTTTTCAGACTGGATGATGGTTAATTGTGGTTTTTCCCCAAGGATCAGTGCTGGAACCAATACCTTATTGATATAAATTAATACCACTCTGCAAAGGTGTGAAGAACGAACTGTGCAAGACTTCAGATGACTCAAGAGATTACAAGTGAGGTACAAAGTGTGAAGGGTAATAATAGGCTTCCAGAATGCACACTTAGGCTGACAGAATGGACAAGCAAGTGGCAGATGAAATTTAACAGACAAGTATTAAGTGATATACTGGCAGAAAGAATAAAGAGAATAAAGACTAAATGGCACAGTTCTAAGGGCTTTCTGTTATTCTTTGAAAGAGGCAGGCTTACTCCAAGAGTGCTTAAAATGCATACTGTATGTAATTAAGAATTCATAAAGAGAGGCACTGAGTATTTGGGCAGACAAGTTATGCTTAATCTATGTAAAACACAGATTCAGCTGCTACTGAAGGCATGCATCCTATTTTGGTCATCCATCTAGCAAAGGTCCGAAAGGATGTGGAGATGATTCACCAGAATGATTCCACAGGGATATTTACCCATAAAGTTAGACTGGAAAAGCAAAGAAACTTGACACCAGATTTTGATAGAAGTGTACAAGATCATGACTGGTTTAGATAAATTGTTCCCATAAGCAGATGTTTCAGGACCAAACGGTGCAGATTTAAAATTGTGGTGAGTGGATACAATGAGGATGTTCAAGCAGAGAAATTATAACCCGGACGTCATTGTCCGTAGGATGAAGGAAACAGAATAAAACGGGAATTTCAAAAAAGGAATTGGATATGCACTTGAGAAAGAATAATTGTCAAAGATGCTTGAAAAAGCAGGGAAATAGGACGGACGGATTATTCTACAAAGACTCACTGACCAAACGGCTGTTTCTCCTGCTCAATTCTTTGAATCTAGGGCTTCAACTCAACATTTCATTCAAAAGATGCATCAGTAATGCTTGAGATCTTTCTTGCTGAAGTCTTCAAAGTGAGAATTTCAAGAGGTGAGAATGCACCAACAATACAGCGGACATATCAGAGTTACTGAATTAGTTTCCCGAATTAAAGAAAGATAATATGTGTATCTCCTGTTCCCAGAAAATGCAAAACATTTAGGTTCACAATATTCAAAAATGTCAAACCAACAATAAAGCAGAACTCTGGCTTGGGAACTCTGGAGTAGATCTGACGTTGAAGTCCAACGAATGAAACAGTGCACTAAGAAAATAAACACTACAATAATAAATCAGGTGGATTAACGCCGTGCTCCCTTACCTGTTTTGCTTATCAAGTTGATTAACATTATTTTTCTTAATCAGCTGCCGAAGTTTAGACAAATCCCCAGTAGAAGCAGCTTTATGCAGCTTTCCCAAATCTTTTTCTTTCAATTCATAACCTGCAAGCGTTTCACTTGAAGTGTCACTAGCATTGGTCGATAATTTCTTCTTCTTCTTTGTAAAACTTAGTATCTTCCTCATTTTTGCACGACTAATTAAAACCCAAGCTCTTGCCGGGAGATCGGGTGAAACGTTATTTCCAATAACAAAAATGCAAGATTAGCAAATGTCCAGGGGCAGAATCCGGCTGCCGAGATGGTACCGACAGATAATTCAATCCCTGGGGATCAGATGAGACGGTTTATCCCTTTGTGTTTACCGATGCAATCACAAATGGTCCACGTTGTGATCCCCGCCGCCACAGGTTCCTCCGCCGGCTCTCACTGCTCTAATCCGAGGCAAACAGGGGCGATAACGCGCGGATTTCTCGGCTCCCGGCTGATGGGGCAGCGGCCTAAAAGAGCGACCAGCAGCCGTTCATTTCAACGAGGATGAATGGCACCGAGTGAGAACGGCGCCGCTCTGGCACAGAGAAGGGGTGCTCCTCCACCGCGGCGGCAGACAGCGCGGACGCCCCCTCTTCCCCCCCCACCCCATCGGCCCGCCGCTCGCCTGCGCTGCGCTGCACCACTCCCGACTTCGCACGAAATTCCTCCCAACCGCCACTCATCGAAAACCCGTTGGTGCCGTCGCCGGCTGCCCGGCCTGCGCCTGACGTCACACGCACATGACGCTACACCCAGGGCGGATCCTGGTGACCCAATCGTGAAGAAGTGGGGGTGAGGGAGGTGGGTTGGGTGCTTGTGTGGAGGTCATTGGGGGAATTGATTCAGTGCCACTTGAGACACGCTGTCATCTGCAGTCATAGGTTAATGCAGCAGAGTAGGACAACATCCATTTATTCCTTTAGTTAAGGAAATAAAAATCCAGAGCAACACACTGGAGGAACTAGTGGGTCAGGCAGCATCTATGGAGGGAAATAGACAGTCGACGTTTCAGGTCGAGACCCTTCATCTGGACAGGGATCAGATGGTGCCTGACCTACTAGGTTCCTCCAGTGCCTTTGTATGTTGCTCCAGATTTCATGCACCTGCAGTCTCTTGTGTTTCCATTAAAACAATATAGGATGTTTTCCCTGTGCTAAATGGTACATTTCTGTCCTGGAACCCACTGTTCGCAGAAAATCCCCAAGGGTGTTGGCAAACATACCAAGAGTAGCCCACTCAGCTCGTCGAACCTGCTTGATGGATGAACTGATTGTAACTTTAACTTTACCCACCTACCCACAGTAATCTTTCACTTCCTTCCTTATCAAGAATCTATCTAACTCTGCCTTAAAATATTCCTCATCTCTCACACCATCTATTGAGGAAAACAGTCTTTTGAGGAAAATGTTCTTTTCATCTCTATTTTAAATGGGTGACCCCTTATTTTTAAATAGTGACCCTCTAGCTCTAGACTCTTACACATGAGGAAATATTCTGCATCTATCCTGTCAAGATGTTTCAATCAAATCAGGTAGTGTAGGGGGCAGGCATGGTAGTGTAGGGCAAGCACGGTAGTGTAGCGGTTAGTGTAACGCTATTACAGCACCAGCGACCTGGGTTCAATTCTGGCCACTGTCTGTAAGGAGTTTGTACGTTTTCCCTGTGTCTGGGTGGGTTTCCTCTGGGTGCTCCAGTTTCCTCCCACATTCCAAAGATGTATGGATTAGGAAGTTGTGGGCATGATATGTTGGCGCCGGAAGAGTGGCAGCACTTGCAGCTGCCCCCAGAACACTCTACGCAAAAGATGCATTTCACTGTGTATTTTGATGTACATGTGACTAATAAAGTTATCTTATCTAAATCATCTCTCGTAAACATCAGCAGATAAAAAGCTCGCCTGTGCACTTCAGGTATCAAACCAGTGAATTTGCTGAATTACTTCCAACATACTTCCTTAAACTAAAGTGGACAAGATAGTGAACAGTGGTCCAGATATGGTCTCATTAATGCTTTATATAACTGAAGCATAACCTTGCTACTTTTGTATTCAATTCTCCTTGCAATAGCATGTTAGCTTTTCTAAATACTTGTAACTGCATACGAGCATTTTGCAAATCACGCACTCTGATCTCTAGATTCCTCTGCATCTTAGAGCTCTGTAAGCTCTCATCATTTAGATAATTTGCTTCCTTTTTTCCTTGTAAAAATGGGCAATTTCACATTTTCCCACATAATCCATTTGACAGATCTTTGCTCACACAATTAACCTACCCTACATCCCTTGGAGTCTTATTCTGCTTCACAACTTACTTTCCTACCTATCAGCTAACTTAGCAACCATACCATCGGTATCTTTGTCTGAGTCACTTATATAAATTGTAGGAAGCTGAGACTCCAGCACAATCCCTCTAGTACAGTACTCACTACAATCTAGCCAGCCAATCTTATATTAACTCCTGCACCATGAGATTTTAATTTTTGAAAAGTAAATTTGATGCAACACTTGATCAAATGCCTTCTGGAAATTGTTCACCAGTTCCTCATTATCCACAGCACATGTTATTTCTTCAAAGAACTCCAATAAATTGACCAAATGTAATTTCATTTTCATAAAACTATGCTGACTTTATCTGATTATCTTGAACTTTTCTGAGGGCTCTATTATAATATCTTCAATAATATCTTCTAACATTTTCCCTATGGCAGATGTTAAATTAACTGGCCTGTAGTTTCCTGCATTCTGTCTTCCTCCCTTTCTGAATAAAGGAATTACATTTGTTATTTTCCAATCTAATAGAATCTTCCCTGAATCAAGGGAATTTTGGGAAATTAAAACCAATGCATCAACTACCTCACTAGACATTTCTTCTAAAACTCTAGAAAGAAGTTCATCAGGACCCAGGGACTAATCAGCTGGCAGCTTCAACAACTTGCTTAGTACCACTTCCCCGGTGCTTTTAATCTTCCAGAATCCCTCCCTCCCTTCAAACTCCTGATTTACAGCTATTGCTGGGATAGTAGTTGTATCCTCTAGGACTGATACAAAATACACATTTAATTCATCTGCTCTCTCCTTGTTTTCTATTTGTAAGTAGTCTGCTGATTCATCCTTTATTGGACACCTTTAACTTGTCAACACCGTTTTTGAGTAGACAAACTCTTTCTATCTGTGTTTTTTTACATTTCTATCTAGCTTTATGCTCTACTTTTTTTTTCCTTCCTTTCTCATCTTTTCTAGGTATTCTTTTTTATTCTTTCGATCCTCTGACCTGCCACTTTGCATAATTATATGTTTTTTTTAAGCTTGACATTATTTTAAACTCACTCGCCAAGAATACCTGTGCACAAACATTACCTAAGAAGGCAATTAAGTCAAAGGGATTTCTCAGCAACTCTCCATCTCAAACTATTGATGGCCAGATCGGTCAGTTTGGCTTGTGTGTGGCAGTTCTTTGAAAGAGTTATGCACTTAGACCCAATCCCCTGTTTCTTCTATTGCTCAGCAGGTTACTTATTTTCAAATATTTACCCCATTATCAGTTTTAAAATATCAGTGTGTGTGTTCCCAAATGAAAAATGCATCACTATATTAGAATCTAGTGTAAGTAGTGTATCGTGTCAAGGGTAGGTACACTGTTGATGAAATAGTGTTTAGGAATTTCTATTCAAGTATTTGGTTTCAAAGCACATTGGAACCAATTAAAAGGGAATATAATAGTGCATTGCTAAAGTGGTTGCTAGTCCTGCACTGAGTTATGCTTTCAATTTCAACTATAACAAAATGTGAAACTAACTTCAGTAAATTAAAATTTGGTGGGTCTTCTTGGTCATGATTTTCTCCAATACTTTTAGGAAAGGAGCATTAAGAGCTTCTTTTGGTGATATGGTGACCGTAACTCCCTATTTTAAAAGGACAACCTCTCGATGAATTAATGTATCTCTGGGTGAATAATGACCTTGAAAGAGTCCTTGATTCATGACATACATCCCCAACAATTGAATATATCTGTTGGCATGAATGGTACATTCTTCTGTTCAAGTGTACTTATCTAGGGAGTATGGTTAAAAAAAAAAGTGCCATCACTGAAACATTCATTCACACTAATTTTTTTGGAGGTTGGAGGGAGTCAAGGGCATGGAATAGGAGGGGCAATGGAGCAGATAGGAAGGCTAGAGGAAATCAGTGGAGGACAAGGGAGAGGTCTGTGGATTGATGGAGAGAGAGCAGGTCACTAGGAGAGGGAATTCGTAGGTGAAGAGTAGAATGGATTGGGGGAGTAAACTTAGGAAATTGAAGGGTGGGGAGGAGGATGGGATCAGAGAGGAAAGATAGTAAGTGATCAGGATGGAGGGCTACTGAAAAACAGAAGTAGGAGAGGAAGAGATTGGAGTAGAAAAGGATAGTGAACCAACATTGGGGATGTGAAATTAGAATGGAAACAAGGGGTTTGGCCAAAAGGAAAACAAGAGGTCCTTGTGGAGAGAGAGAATAAGTGCCAAAGCAAGTGGAGAAAAAGGGGGAGGTCAGGAAAGTGGTACATGGAAGATAGATCAAAAGGGAAAGAACAAAAGAGATGGGGGGTGGAGTGAGTGGGTGGAGAGTGGACAGGAAGGTGCAAAGGAGATCAGAGTTGAGAAGAGTGGAAAGACTACAGCGCCACGTGACTCCTCAAACCACACAGCCAACGTCCAAGGTGCACACAGTTCCTGGACCACTTCTGAGTGAGCAGTGCTCTGTGGAAGTGTTTTCATTACTTTGAAATGTGTTAGTGTAATATTTAGAAACCAGCACACTATCTTTATTTAAAACATAATGAATATTAATGGTCAATAAATACTTTGGTGACTATATTCAGTCTGTAACCAGGGTCATTAATTTAAGGAGAGACAATTGAAAAGTTCATTGGAAAAAAATAGTCATATTCACCACCTTGCTGATACCAAGATAGAAAGCTACAGACTGCAGGAGGGTACTAATGGACTGCTTGGGTGGGATGATAAGTGGTAAACAGAATTCATTCCAGAGAAGTTTGAGGTAATACATTAAGGGAGACCAGACTGGCAAAGAAATATACAATAAATGGTGGGATGCAGAGAAGTGAAGAGGAACAGAGCTAACTTGAAATACATGCCCTCAAATCCCTGTAGGAAGCCACCAGGTAGAACAGATGGTTAAGAAGGCCTACAGGATATACGTATTTATTGGCCAAGGCATAGAATGAGCAGGAAGTCATGCTATAATTTTATAAATACTAGTTAGGCTACAGTTAGATCATAGCACACTGTTTACAAGAAAGACGTGATAGGACTAGAGAAGGATAAGAAGATTTACAAGGATATTGCCAAGGCTTATTAAGTTTAGTTTTGAGAAAAGGCTGGTGTTATTTTCTTTATAGCAGCAAAGGCGAAGGGGAGACTTACTCAAGAAGTAAATTTTTATGAGAATCTAGACAGTGTAAATAGGAAGATCTTTAATGAAGTGGCTGATAGCTTGTGGGCATACATCTAAAGTAAGATGCAAAAAGATTAGAAGGAATGAGTAGTAGTGGGATTCTGGAGCCCACAGCCTGAAATGTGGTGGAGGCAGGAACCCTAAACAAATCTAAAAAGAACTTGGATGAGCATGCAATGTATTGCATCCTAAAAAGGTACACACCAAAAGCTGGAAAATAGGATTTATCCGGATGTGTCTTGGTTCAATCAGCACTGGAGAGATGGGGTCATTCTTTCATGACATAAATATCTTTGACTCCATGATGAGTGTCTGAGTGCATTTCAGTTGTATAATATCACAAGGGCTTTACATCTCCAATATGTACATGCTCTTGAAATGTAAGCTGCAAAAACTTTTTACTCACAACATTGGCAGTTTCCCCATAGACAACTTCACTGTCTTCTCTCCATGGATTTGGTTTAGTAAAAAGATCACCACATAGCAAGAATGAAGGAAGAGCAATATGTTTGCACTCAGGATTGTGAAGTTTAAATTTAATTTCCGTAACTGGGGAACATTATGCTGTCTACATAAGTATCACTTTACACAGAAACACCACTGTAAGTTCTCCCTCCACATTGGAGTTTAACAAATCCTGGGAGTTGCAGCATTTCATCAGCAGCATGGAAATCTAGGACTTAAACCATAGCCTTCTGTCTCAGATTGCTACCAACTGAGCCAAACTAAAATTGACATCTCATAACTCAGATTCAAACGATGAAATTATCTTGAGTTACATTCATTCACGTAAGCCATGTTTTCATTCTTTCATTTAAACCTTTGCTTAATCCCTCATACAAAATCTTTTCTGCTCTTTTATTTTGTGTCACCCTCCACTAATATCTATTTCAGAAACATAGGATCAATTTTCTTGCATGCATACCATGCCATTTTCCTTTATATTTCTTTCATATCCTCTGATATTTCATGTCTTTGATGGGATTGCAAATTCCCACCACTCCTACTAATTATATGCCTCACTTCAAATATTTCCTTTAATCTTAGACAGCTTAAGAGTGTCTATGACATTTAGTATTTCTTCACATTATTGAGGAAACTACGACATTCATTCCAGTCTTCAAATCAATGATTACCAGTAAACAAACTCTCCATTTCCTTGGAGATCGTCTGTAAAACAAATGATAATGGTTTCACAGCTATGGCTTTCTTCAAGAAATAATTACATGTTATTTTGTACATACACATACCGAATAAAAAATTCTTAGACCAAAAAAGTACTAAAATGGCACTGTCTAAGAGACCTTTGCTGATTGTTCCAGTACTGTGCTTGTATGATTTTCATGTGCCTATTCCATTTTGCAATACTTTTCCAATTAGCACATGCTAAACATGTAAAATTGACACTATGCCCATGCCTCTGAAAGTGGGCTGAAAACTGAATCCAACCATTGCCAGATGTCACAGTAGAACTTGGAAAGCACTCACTGCAGCCATGGCAACACACGCATAGGAGTTGGCACCTGTTTCATGAATGCTTACCTTGAGATTTTAGTGCAAGATGTGAACACTTGGAGGGAAGACCTGCATGGAGGGGTCTAAGAACTAAGAAGGATAAAAATGAAGCAATAATTTAATTTGTCAAGTCCCATTCAATCTAATTTTTTCTTTCATCCATCTAGAGCTGACTCAGCTTTTTCCATATGGAAAAGGAAGGGAATAGTATGTTTTCGGGATCTATTCATTGATAACTGTTTTTCATCTTTTGAACAATTGTCTAATAAATATAATTTACCTAGATCACACTTTTTTCGATATTTGCAGATTAGAAATTTTTTAAAAACTACTATACCCTCTTTTCTGACACCTTACAAAATTGAAACTACGGAAAAAATTTTAGGTCTTAATCCTTATCAGAAGGGCTTGATAGCAATAATTTATGATTTAATTATGAAAATACATCTAGAATCATTAGACAAAATTAAGAATGAATGGGAAAGTGAACTCCAAACATCTATACCTATAGAGACTTGGAAGAAAATTCTTCATTTAGTCAATACATCTTCAATGTGTGCCAGACACTCGTTGATACAGTTTAAGGTAGTCCACAGGACCCATATGTCCAAAGATAAGTTAGCTCGTTTTTATAACCATATAAATCCTATATGTGATAGATGTAAATCAAATGTGGCTTCTTTGACACATATGTTTTGGTCCTGTTCTCTTCTGGAAAAATATTGGAAAGACATTTTTAACATTATTTCAAACGTATTGAAGATTGATTTACAACCTCACCCTATCACTGCAATTTTTGGATTACCAAGGATAGAGTCTGGCCATTTATCTCCTTCCGCTAACCGTATGATTGCTTTTGTTACATTAATGGCCAAATGATCCATTTTGCTTAAATGGAAGGATCCAATACCCCCTACTACTTTTCAATGGTTTTCTCAAACTACATCATGTTTAAACTCTGAAAAAATTAGGAGTGGTACTGTTGATCCTTCGCTTAAATTTGAAGATATTTGGAGTCCATTTATTCAATATTTTCACATGATGTAGATCCCCTTTCAATAACTTTCCAACTTGGAGGAACGGACTTGTCGACATAATATTGCTCTGTTTCTACTGAGAAATTTTAACCCAGTTTTTTTTTCTTTTTTTTGTTTGTTTTTTTTTAAAAAGTTTTTTTTGTTTAGTTTATATTGTTTATAATTTTTTTATTGATTTGGGTTTTTAAAAAATTTATATAATAAATCTTTTTCTTTCCTTTCTTTTATATTATATTCATTTTTTTATATTTTATTGTTCTTTACGATTATATATGCTATGATTGTTATCCTGATCTCTTTGTATTACATGTATAAATATTGATGCTATATATCAATCTGTATTAATTTGAAAACTAATAAAAAGATTGAAAAAGAAATGAAGCACTGGGGAATGGGCATTGCCAGAAGGGTTAATGTCCACAGTGATGTCCCAAGGAATTAGTTCCATTGCTGCAAAGCCGTTCTGCCAACCAGTGCTGCATTCTTTGAAGTTGGCAACGTAATGATGTGGCTGCTGCTGAAGGATGTGTCCTACTTTGTGCCGCTGCACAAACTGTATTGCTTCCAAACATGTGCAGCAATAGGCATTCCCTTGGAGTAAAGAATGAATGAGTGAAAGAGTAGAGATCATCAAAAATTGAACAAGGAGCTGGAAGGTGAAAGAGAAAGAGACAGGGAGGAATTCTAGTCAAGAGCCACATATAGTCAGATTATTAAGATAGAAAATATCCTCCCTGAACCTTAGGGAAAAACAAATGCATGAGACATCTGTGCTTTAATAAAAAGTTCCTCACTGAAATCTGTGGCAGTGACCATTAACTCCCAGCACAGTACATTAGGCAACCATGTCACCAGTCATATAACAAAGAGAAGTGGGAGGCCAAGATAGGTATCTAAAAACAACTCATTTGATTGTAAGCTCAACATCCCCATTCAACAACTGTCTTACACCTTACCTCCTCTCTGTGCTAACTATCACAGCTTGGCCACCATACAAAAATGACACATTGAATAGAAACTTGTACTAATCATCTCTGTGTGTTCTCCGAGTGCCTATCTTCTCTGTCTCTTCAACTGTTATGCTGCAACTTGGTTGATGAAAGACTGCTGACTTTCAGTGGAGGATATAACCTGCAGCACCTCTGGGCATGTAATCACAAGAAAGACCACAGATGCTGAAAATCTGGAGCAAGTGTGACACCTGCCCCTATAGCACCTCCCTCACCACCATTCATGGCCCTAAACAGTCGTTCCAGGTGAGGCCGTCCTTCTCACGTGAATCCATCAGTGTCATTTATTGCATCTGGTGCTCCCGGTGTGGCCTCCACTACATTGGTGAGACCCAACGCAGCTTCGTCAAGCACCTTCACTCTGTTCACCGTAACAGCCAGGATCTCCCGGTGGCCAGCTATTTTAATTCCACTTCCCATTCCCACACTGACATGTCTGTCTACGGCCTCCTCTACTGCCAAGTTGAGGATAGATGCAGATTAGAGGAACAACACCTCATACTCTGTCTTGGTAGCCTCCAACCTGACAGCATCAACATTGATTTCTCTAACTTCCGGTAACCACTCCCCTCTGTTCCCACCACCACCCCCCCCCCCCCCCCCCCCACTTTGTATTCCCTTATCCCTCTGGCCCCATTACCCATTCTTTTTCCCCTCCCCCACCCTCACAACTTACCCAGCACCCACACCTTCCTCTGGTTCCCCATCTTTCCTTTATTCCATGGTCCACTATCCTCTCCTATCAGATTCCATCTTCTTCAGCCCATGCTTCTTCCACCTATCACCCTTCCAGCTTCTCACATCATTCCCACTCCCACCCCCCCCTCCACCTTCCTATCTTCCCCCACTCACCTGGATCGACCTATCACCTACCAGCTTGTGCTCCTCCCCCTGCCCCCACTCTTTTATTCTGGCTTCTGTCCTCTTTCTTTCCAGTCCTGATGAAGGGTCTTGGCCTGAAATGTTGACTGTTCATTTCCCTCCATAGGTGCTGCCTGACCCATTGAGTACCTCCGGCATTTTGTGTGTTGCTCCAGACATGTAATGTCTGGCTTTGAACTGCAACCATTTCAACATGAGCAACTGCCATACAGACTGGTTTCTAAGAGGTATTACCAATAGCAGTGGCCGAGTTGTAGGAATAGTATCCAAAGGTTGCTATTCTGAGAAGGATCCATGCGACCACAACCACTCCCCTAGTGCAGTGCCTCAGCAATCCCAGTAAACAGTTGGAGGACAGATTGTAAAACTATTCTCAGCTCCCTTGGTATCCACAAGTGTGATGGCAGCAATCTAATTTTTCATTAGCAGCAAACTGAGCTCCTATGTTAACAACCTGAGCTTGAGGATGGCAAGATAATTTTGCTTGACAGAAGTCTGCCTTTCCACTGCAGTACCCAAAGACTGGGTGACTACTATTTGTGCTGGAATGGAAATTGAGGTATTAGCCTCAAGATGCTGCAATGTGCTTAGTTCCACAAATGTGCTAAAAGAGATGACTTCGCTTCTACTTTTGAAAAGCTGAGCTCCAAATTCCATTCGAAGACATGTAAAGGGTTGGAATAAAAACAGAAGATGCTCAAAATATCCATTAGATCAGGCAATATCAGTGGAGAGAAATAAAGAGCTAACTTCACAGATGGTGCCTGACCTGACTAACATTTCAGGCATCTATTGTTCTCATATCAGATTTCCATCATCGGCAGTTATTTGCTTTTTATGTAAAGAATTGATGCTGGGCTCCTTCATGCTCCTTCACATCATATGTAGACTTGCCAATGCACAATGCATTTTTTTGTATAAAACCATCAACATTCATTTGTTGGTTAGCCCATTAAAGATCTTGTGTATTCTCTGCTGCAGAAGTCATGTGTGTTCTCACTTTCCAGAGAGATGACTCCTGCATTACCCTTTCCCTCTGTTCCAGCTAAAGGTATCCAGTATCTCAACATGTGTAAATCCTGCTTGTAAAATAATGATTACATTCCACCAATTTTCATCTCATCTGTGAACTTACAAAATATACCCCTGACATTCACACCTAATTCATTAATATTGTATATATAACAAACAATAGGGGTCCCAGCACCGATCACTGTAGTACACCACTAGGCACAAACTTCCAATCACAAAACAACCTTTTACTATCATCCTCTGCCTCCTATTGCCAATTTGTATTTACATTCAGTTTAACACTGTGCTTTGAGACAGTAATCTCTAATTCTAGAAACTCAAGCCAGGGGAAACATCACCCTCACATCTATACTGCCAAGCCCTGTAAAAATGCCCATGTTTCAAGAAATCAACTCACATTCTCCTAAACAAGAGAGCATAGGTCCAGCCTGCTCTCCCCAAACAATAAACCTGGGGGAATCAATCCAGTGAACCTTTGCTGCAGTCCCTCTAACTGGCAGTATATCCTTCAGTAGGTAGGGAGTCCAGAGTAGTATACATTATTTCAGATGCGGTCATGTATATAATTTTGTAATTAGTTCAAGATGTTTCTACTTTTGACTTCATAACCTCTTACAATAAAACCCAATGTATATTTTACCTTCCTAATTGCTTGCTTTACTTGGATGATACCTTTCAGTGAAGTGCACAGGGACATCCCTCTGAACATCAATATCATTCTTGCACCATTTCTAAAGAAACATATTATTTTTTCAGACTATATTCCAGCTGCCATGTCCTTCTCCATTAATTTATCCCCTTGAAGCCTCTCTGCATCCCTCTAGCTTGGTATCATCAGAAAACCTGGATTTATTACACTCGAAATCATTATCCAGATCACTGATGTAGATTGTGAAAAGCCGGGGAGGCAGCATCAATCCCCACAGCATCCTATTACTGGGAGCCTCCCAACTTGAAAGTGACACATTCATTTCCACTTTGTTTTCCAACTATTAACTGATCCTTAATCTGTGCCAGTATATTACCCCCAATACCAAGCATTCTAACTTCATTTAATAAATATCAATAGCCTATAGGTTGCCAATGACCAGAAATGCAGCCAGACTAACCACATGAACATGAACATTTGATTGAACACATGAACATGAACATGAACATTTAACTACATGAGTATCCTGCAGTGTATAACTTGACTTCTCCTTCAAAGTCTAGCTGGATAGGATGTCTAGCTGGATGAGGACTTAATACTCTTAACACTGTCATCATATACATATTACCTGGGAGAGCCTTTGATGTATTGTATCCTCCAAGGCTACAAGTGAAAACTCAAAAATGATTTTTCTCAGAATGCTTTTAATTTTATTACCATGGCAATGATTGGCTCATCGGCCTCCTTCTGTGACTTAACTATTGTTGATTATTTGATGTGTGACAACATTACAAAATCACAAGGGCAAAATTTAACCCTTGCAGCATCTTATGCATCCTTCTTGGATTTATTACACTTATTACCCTAATATTGAGCACTCTAAGTATGTTTATTAACTATCTACAGCCTGTAGCCTGCCATCGAACAGAAACTCAACTGGACTGACCATCTAAATATAGTGGCTACATGAGGTGGTCAGAGGCTGAATATCCTGCAATAAATAACTTGCCTTCTGCTTCAAAGCCCTTTCACTATTTGCAAGTCATACTTCAGGTGTGTAATTCAAGCCAAGCTTTGCCTCACGTAATTTATCTTGACATATCTTGACTTATCTTTAGGAAGAATGAAGAAACATATGCCTGAAGGAAGGTGACAAGGTTGAAAAGATAAGTCAGTTGACATATAGGTAACTTGCCTTCATTGACAAAGAGATAGGAGAGAGATTTTGCTGGAAATGTTCAAAATGCTGGCTGGGTTACAGCAGGAGTACTGCATACTAATCTGGTCAACAGGGAGGATATGATAGCATGTGAGATGGTATGAAGGAGATTTACAAAGATGTTGTTAAGGTTGGTCAATTTCGTTTTGAGGAAAGATTGGCTTGCTTCAGAAAAATGGAGGCTAAAGGGAGATCGAATCGAGGAGTAAAACACTGAGAAGACTATAAATCTAGGTGGATAGGAAGACCCGAATACACTAGTCGATGTCATCATATAAAAATTATCTGAGAGGACCTTCACTGTGTTGAATGTTGTATCCTCAAGGGCCACAAACGAAAACTTTAGAGTTATCTTTCTCACAATATTTTTAAGTTAATCACCATGGCGATGATGAGCTCATTGGCCTCCTTCTGTGACTCAAATATCTTTGATGCTTGGCAATATTATAACATCACTAGGCACAAGTACTTTACGTTTGAAGTGTATAAGTTAATGCTGAAATATATAGGCTGCTAATTTTTTTTTGACTAACAGCATTGGGCAACCTATAATTTTCCTGCAGCACATTTACCTCACTGTTAAATAAAGCACTCAATGTTGAAAATGAGTTTTGTTTCACCCAATTTATTTTGATTTGTCTTTGAAGAAAATAAAAATAAACTATGGGAAAGCATCCATTTCAGGGAGTTGGATATGGAGTGGTCTATATTGTTATATCTAGTTATTTTGCAGTGCTGGTGTATACAAAGTAGTGTGAGTCCACTCTTATGTATCATTTAAGGGAATTAATTCACACCACTGAACCCAAGAAACTGCAGAGAGATTACCTAAATTTTTAACAATCTGTGCACAGTTCAATTGATTCTTTATGTAGTCAGTAATGTTAGAATGTCAGATATTATGGATAGCCAGTTACAATCTGTGTTTAACATCATTTCAGGTCAGAAGTTGAGCAGATCTGCAACATCCCTCAGCAATTGCTAAACAACCTATTATCTGCCCATCTGCTGCCAAATGGGATCCATCACCCATCCCTAGCTGCGTTGTGGGGAGCAGAATCTCCTGGTCTCATCTTCCAGTAATCCAGGTTCTGCCAAAATTTCTTGACATATCTGGCATGCTGGATTGCAGGAGTCATCTGACTGAGTCAGATCACTAGGAAGGAGCAGGATCTATGGCTCAGACTAGGGCCCTGTAGGGGAGCATGGACTTCAGGAGCAGCTTCTTTATGCAAAAGGTGGTGTATATTTGGAATGAGCTGCCAGAAATAGTAGTTGAGGTGGGCACATTAGCAACATTTAAAAGCCATCTAAGGATATGGATAAGAGAGGTTTAGAGGGCTATTAGCCAAATGCGGGCAGATGGAGCTAGCTCACTGGGCAACACAGTTGGCATGGACGAGTTGGGCCAAAGGGCCTGTTACCATGCTGTATGACTCTATAACTCTATGTAAGGAACAGTCAGACAGGCTGTAAGAAGGGAAACACATTGATCAGAAATTAACAAAGCTAAAGGTGCCTTCACTCAGATGTAAATTGAACTGTGGACCATTCAGGGACTTTAGCAGTAATGGAAAACAAATAAAAATGCAGACGCTGAAATCTGAAACAAAAACAGAAATGCTGGAAGAATTCAGCCCATCAAGCAGCATCAGTGGAAAGAGAAACCAGTCAAAGGTTTGGGTCAGTAATCCTTCGAACTTGAGGGGAGAATGGAGGGTTTATATTTTTCAAAGAAGAGCTGGGAGGAGGAGTGAGGTGTAAAACAAAAGCCAATATGGAGATAGGTTTAGACAGATCAGGTGATAAGGAGCATGAATACTGACCGTTAGCAGAACTCTTCAAAGAAATGGAGTGTGAAAGGGACATAAGCATGATAATGGGAAATGATGAGAGTGCATTGGACTTTAGTAGGTGTTCAGACCCCAGAAGAAGATGCACATTTAATCATAACTATTTTATCCATGTTTTACTTTTATGGTACTGGTTTGTAGTTTGCCTATAACTTTTTCACTCTGTATGCTAGTTGATCTGTAAATAATTTTAGTTATATAAAATAATCAGATGCTATAATATTTCTGGGATCCCAGGTGATAGAAGATAATACGTAGATGGCCGTTTGTTTAATCAGGTTTAATGGCAGGGTCTTGAGCATTTTAACTCAATGTAGCAAAGTAAGTAGAGACAAATTGCTGAGAGAAAGAGTAATGAAGCTGTACAGATGAGGAAAATGTCTAGATTATAATAAGATCCTGTTTTCATTTCAAATTTTCAACATTCACAATATCTTTTTCTCTTTTTAAAGTTTGTAAATCTACTTTGCCACCTGGTGGACAGAAAGAAAAGAGCCAAACAAAGCTGGGGTTTTGGTCTGAACTGTAATCTAAATTTACTTGCATCTATTAATGTATTTACTGCAAAGAATAAATGTGAACGTCTCCTACCTTCAATACACTTCACGATATGTAATGAACTACACCTACAGTCATTGTAATGCAGTAAAATGTATCATTGATAGAACTAGACTGCAAATCACAGGCATGTTGCCAACTAAAACTGCAACAAACATTTGGTTACATCTCTGCAGAGGTGATATTTTAAACATGCTAAACAACAGGCAAACATGGGGAACATTATGAGCAAGTAAATTCATAACAGAATTTATAATTCATTGCTAAGGTAATTTCTGAAACTCTAGTAAGTGCTATGTTCTAAAAATTCATGTTAAAAAGTATTATTTTACATAAATGAAGAGGCCATTGATCAATAACCTTTTTCTTTGCATAGCATCATTAATGTAATAATAGGCCCCACGATGCTTTACAGGAAATTAACAAACAAAATTTGAGGAGAATATTTAGGGCAGATTGGTCACAAAGAGAGTGAGGTAGGGAGATGGGAAGGTTTAGGAGATATATTGGGGGTCTTGGGGCTCTGGCAACAGAAGGAACAGGAGTGGATGTTGGAGAACTTAAAAACAAGAATGTGGAGAAGTACTGAATTGGGAAAGAGTAGATATCTCAGAGATTGTAGGGCTGGAGGAGATTGTACACATGGTCATGGGTGAGGACATAAAGGGAGTTCTAAAGAAGGATGATTGATTAACGAAGCCAATGAATGTCAGCAAGTGCAGGAGTGAAAGGTGAATGGAACAGTGCAAATTGGGACGTGGCCACTTGGGTTTTGGAATGATCTCAAGTTTGTTATTACACGCAGACATAAATAATGATTTTGAATTACTGCGAAGTTATCCCTGGCTTTCTGGTTAATACTTATCCCTTGACCAAAATCACAGAAGAGATTATAATTATTATATTTTTGTTTGTGGGACCTTACTCTGTGCAAATTGGCTTCTCTCTTGTATGTCCCCTTTGACACTCACCAACTTTTATCAATGTACCATAGAAAGCATCCTATCTGGATGCATCACGGTTTGGTACGGCAACTGCTCTGCCCAGGACTGCAAGAAACTGCAGAGAGTTGTGGACACAGCCTAGCGCGTCACGGAAACCAGCCTCCCTTCCTTGGACTTTGTCTTTACCTCTTGCTGCCTTGGCGAAGCAGCCAGCATAATCAAAGACCCCACCCACCTGGGACATTCTCTCTTCTCTCCTCTTCCATCAGGTAGAAGATACAGGAGTCTGAGGGCACGTACCACCAAGCTTAAGGACAGCTTCCATCCCACTGTGATAAGACTATTGAACGGTTTCCTTATACGATGAGATGGACTCTGACCTCACGATCTACCTTGTTGTGACCTTGCACCTTATTGCACTGCACTTTCTCTGTAGCTGTGACACCTTACTCTGTACTGTTATTGTTTTTACCTGTACTACCTCAATGCACTCTCTACTAACTCAATGTAACTGCATTGTGTAATGAATTGACCTGTACGATCAGTATAAAAGACAAGTTCTTCACTGTACCTCAGTCCAAGTGACAATAATAAACCAATACCAATACCAATTATGGCAAAACTTCAAAGGTTCCAGATGCAAATGGCATCAAGAGTAGGGGAGAGAGCAGGAATATGGTATTGGGATAAAGGATCAAATGGTGGAGCAGGTTCAAAGGGCTGGATAGTCCTCTCTTGCTCCTATTTTCATGGTTCTATGTTCCTTATCAGCTGTAAGGCACTTTGGAATAACAAGAGACAGTATAAGGTGCTGTAAAGCTGCAGATTTTTCTTCTTTGTTAATCAATAACAAGGCCATATGTCATTTTTTCCTTTTCAAGAGAAATGAGCCCAACTTGTTCAATCCTTTTGGGAAGCGAGGTTGGGAGATGGTGTGTGGAACAGTTTGAAGTGATTGTGCAGACCCTTTAATTGCCACCTTTCTCCTGATCCCAGCACAATATGATCCTGTTTTTTTACGTTAATGAAGAAGGTAGAAGGCTCTTTCCAAAAGTTCCAAATTCTGTCAACTGGTAAGAAAACATGCACGTCAAGACCTTATGATATAATTAGATGCACACCCGATGCTACCATGCTTAGGAGAATTGTGCCCAGAATGCCCAGACAAATTTCCTGATGATCGCTCATTGACCTGAAAGAGATCACTATATATCCCAATGTGTGCAAAACAGATTTTAGTGCTAATCATGCATAACAAAAAAACCTACATAAATGTGCCAATAAAGCTTAACAAACTTGACAATCAATGGTGGTGTGGTCCTTGCAGTGTGCATTTCAGAGAGGACTTCTATGCTGAAGTGCAGAAATCTCAGCACGCTGTTCCTCCCGAGATCAGAGAATAGTTCCCTGAACACCCTCTGTCCTGGGTGCTCAAGGAACAATTAAGAACCTTGTTAAGAGCATTCCTTCCCTCTCTTCCTCCTCCTGCTTTGTGTATGCCAAAATTTATGACAGGAATTTACTTTAAGTGTGTCAGAACACCTACGTCTCTATTCCACTTCAACTTTGCTATTTATTTGTGAGAAAGCTATTATAATCACCCCCATCTTCATGGTTGTTATTTTTAGAGGTGTCAAAGCTCCTTTTAAGTACTAAGATGGAAAGGGTAATAATTGCAGTTCACATTTATCACATTCCTTCCTTGAAGTAATCAAACTATTCTGGATTGTCTCCTACCTTATGTTGTATTCTCCTGAGATTGCATACTGCCCAGCAACTGAAAGCAAAGGATAAGGTTTCTTTTGGCATGAAATCCTCCCAGTTTATTTACTTGACTCTTATTATTATCCCGACTTGTTCGTCATAACCAACATAGAGCTTTACATTGCATTATCACACTTCAGTAAACTGGAGGAACAGAGCAGCATTTGTAGCACTGTAATGAATGTTCCAGTGAGCTTCTGTGTGGATTAGGACACATACACTAAATTAAAGCAAGAGGTCCTGTTGATTTATGTTATTAACTTGAACTCCTAGAATAAAAAAAAGTGACAAGTTTGTTGCCTAAATACGCTCAAGCCAAGATCAACAGGTGAATGTCTGTATCTGACCGAGTGAGCTTTTGTGCATGAGTTGGAAGTGAATGATTTTTAGCAAGGTTCCAGAAAAAAAGGCCGATAGAGCATTCCATGAAGGAAATACAGTGCACATAAACTAGCAGCAATTTTTCCTGAAATGGAGAAAAACTTGGGCCAACAAAAGACTGAAAGAAAGAGCTGTGGTCTGTACAAGAGAATGCATCCTAAGGCATTCATAGACTTAACTTTAGTACAGTATATAAGAGATGAACATTGGATTAAATTACACTTGAGTCAGGCAGATTCATGATTAAATATTCATCAACTTGTAATATGTCTTGCACTTCTTGGCATCCTTATAATATTTACCTCCTTCATTACAATAATAACATTACAGTGGCACAGGCAATAAACCATGAAATATCTGATGCATGTAAGAATGGAATGGCAATTGTCATGAGGGACTTTAACTTGCACATAGATTGAGCGAATCAAGTTGGTCGAGGCAGTCTTGAGGAGAACTTCATAGAATACATCCATGATAGCTGCCTTGAACAGCATGTTAGTGAACCTACAAAGGAACATGATATCTTAGATCTGGTCCTATGCAATGAGACAGGTAAAATTGATGATCTTTTAGTTAGGGATCCACTTGGAAAGAGTGATCGTAGTATGATTGAATTTCTCATACAAATGGAGGGTGCAATAGTTCAATCTAAAACCAGTGTATGATGCCTAAACAAGGGAGACTACAATGGGATGAGGGAGGAGTTGGCTAGCGTAGACAAGGAACACAGGCTATATGGTGGGACAGTTGAGGAACAGTGGAAGACTTTCAAAGAGATTTTTCACAATGCTCAACAAAAGTATATTCCAGTTATAAGCAAGGACAGTAAGGGTGGGGAGAGCCAACCTTGGATAACTAAAGAAGTAAAGGAAGGCATCCAACTAAAAGCTCATGCATACAAAGTCACCAAGAGTAGTGGGAAACTGGAAAATTGGGAAAACTTTAAAAAGCAATAATGGACCATTGAGCAAGCAATAAATAAAGGGAAGATAGATTATGAAAGTAAACGAGCACAAAATATAAAAACAGTTAGTAAAAGATTTCATAATTATATAAAGCAGAAAAGGGTGGATAAAGTTAACGTAGGTTCCTTGGAAGAGCGAAAGGGGGATTTAATATTGGGTAATGTGGAAATGCTGAGGCTTTGAATGACTGTTTCGTGTTGGTCTTCATGGTGGAGGACATGTCTAACATGCCAAAGAGAGATGTTATAGATGCAATGGGAGGTGAGGACCTCAATGCAATCACTATCACTAAAGAGGTAGGGCTGAGCAAACTTAGTGGGCCTAAAGGTAGATAAGTCCCCTGGTACTGATGGAATGCACCCTAGGGTATTGAAAGAAATGATGAAAGTTTTAGTGGAGGTGTTTGTGATAATTTATCAAAATTCTCTGGATTCTGGGCAGGTCCCGGTGGATTGGAGGACAGCAAATATCATGCCACTGTTTAAAAAAGGATATAGGCAAAATGCAGGTAACTATAGGCCTGTTAGCTTAATATCTGTAGTCAAGAAAGTGCTTGAAGCTATCATTAAGGAAGAAATAGCAAGACATCCGGATAGAAATGGTTCCATCAGGCAGACTCAGCATGGATTCAGGAAGGGAAGGTCCTGTTTGACAAACTTACTGGAGTTCTTTGAGGATATACTGAGTACAGTGGATAGAGGGGAATGGGTGGATGTTGTATACTTGGATTTCTAGAAGGCATTCAATAAGGTGCTGCGTTAAAGACGCATAAAAGCCCGTAAGATAAGGATGTATGGAGTTGGGGGTAATCTATTGGCATGAATAGAGGATTGGTTAACCAATAGAAGGCAGAGAGTTGGGACAAATGGGTGTTTCTCTGGTTGGCAATCAGTGGTGAGCGGAGTGCCGCAGAGGTTGGTGCTGGGCCTGCAACCGTTCATGATATACATTAACAATTTGGAAGAGGGACTGAGTGTAGTGTATCTAAGTTTGCTGATGACACTAAACTGAGTGGAAAAGCAACTTGTGCAGAGGATGCGGAGAGCCTGCAGAGAGATATAGATAGGTTAAGTGAGTGGGCAAAGATCTGGCAAATGGAGTAGAATGTTGTTAAATGCGAGGTCATCCACTTTGGAAGGAAAATAGAAGAACAGATTGTTGTTTAAATGGTGAAAGATTGCAGCATGCTGTTGTGCAGAGGGACTTAGGAGTGCTTGTGCATGAATTGCAAAAGGTTGGTTTGCAGGTGCAACAGGTTATCAAGAAGGCAAATGGAATGTTGGCCTTCATTGCTAGAGGGATTGAATTTAAAAGCAGGGAGGTTATGCTGCAACTGTACAGGGTACTGGTGAGACTGCACCTGGAGTACTGAGGGCAGTTCTGGTCTCCTTACTTGAGGAAAGATACACTGGCTTTGGAGGTTCACCAGGTTGATTCCGGAGATGAGGGGGTTAGCCTGTGAGGAGAGATTGAGTTGCCTGTGACTACATTCACTGGAATTCAGAAGAATGAGAGGGATCTTATAGAACATATGAAATTATGAAAGGGATAGATAAAATAGAGGCAAGAAAGTTTTTTTCACTGGTAACTAGGGGACGTAGCCTCAAGATTTGGGGGAGTAGATTTAGGACGGAGATGAGGAGGATCTGCTTTTCCCAGAGAGTAGTGAACCTGTGGAATTCTCTGCCTAAGGAAGCAGTAGAGGCGACTTCACTAAGTATATTTAAGACCCAGTTAGATAGAGTTTTGCATGGTAGGGAAATTAAGGGTTATGGGGAAAAGGCAGGTAGGTGCGGCTGAGTCCACGGCCAGATCAGCCATGATCTTGTTGAATGGCAGAGCAGGCTCGACGGACCTGTTGGCCTACTCCTGCTCCTATCTCTTCAGTTCTTATGTTCATTTGAATTTCAACCTTGCCTCACTTCTTCACTTGTTTCTTTAAAGATATTTTTTTAAATGCCTCCTCTCCTTTACTGTTACTTTGACTGTTAGAGAATCAACTGTAATTCTGACTTTGTGAGTTTCAGAACTATTTTCTATTGTTACTATTATAATTCAGTTTTGCTGCACTCAATGAACAATATGGACCTGTTTGGCTTGTCCTTATTGGTTTAATTTGCGAGATACACTTTAAATGAAGAAATGATTGTTTTATAATTCATGAGTCTCTTAAAAATGTTTTTCATTTCAGTTTCCATGTTTAATAACCACTTTGTAGGAAAAACAGAATACATTGACAAATGTACAATTTCCAGCCTTTTACTGTTCCTTTATCTTATTTTCAATATAATTTTAATTCCTTTTAAGAAGAATGATTGCTGATTCTCTATAATTGCCAGTAATAAATCACAGTTTTCTGGGCTGCCAAGCATAGTGATGCTGGGTACTTTGTTTTCAATTGTCAATGTTCTGTGGATTGCACTTCTTTAAATTGTGCAGTCACAATTGTAGCACAACTAGTGATTGGAGATCCCTCAGTTTTCATTCAGAAGATGCAAGCTTAAGTCCTGCTTGTGGACGTAAACTAAGTTTAATACTGTACTGAAGAAGCACTGCTGAAGGTACTATTCTTCATATGGCATATTAAACCATGGTTCTTTCAATTTGGTTCACTAGTTCAGATAAATGTTAAAGATTTCATGGTACCATTAGTGGATTAAAACACCTGTACTAATCTAGGAGAGGGCACTGACTGAAGTTTGAGTTCCAAAATGTCAGTATAGCTGTCAAATCACTGTTATATACTGATTAACATCTCAATCTGAACTCTGGGCATACTTCCAGTGGCCATTGATTGAGCATGCATTTACGTTAAGTGCAACTTCTTTCACAAATATGTGGCAAGTATTGGATGCCATTTTCAAATTGAAATGGCATCAAGAGAGTCAAACAATGGGTGCTATGCATCAAATTTTACACCCACTATCCCATTTCCCTTTCAGTTGTCTTTTATTTGAAAAGTCATTCTCATGTGTTATTCTCTATTTTATATTAGAAGCCTGATTCCCTCGAGCAAAGCTCCCATTAAAGTAATCACAGTTAAGTCGATGAAAAAGATTGATCTGACTCATAGACATAAAACTTTTAAAACATGAATTATATGGAAATTAATGCAAATGACACTTTACAAAGACATACAGTTGTTCTCGTTATTTTAGGGGAACTATAGAAAATGATTTTTGTGCTTCTGTTTTTTTTATTTACAGCGCGGTAACAGGCTCTTCCGGCCCAATGAGTCCGCGCCACCCATTTTTTAAACCCAAATTAACCTACCTGTATGTCTTTGGAATGTGGGAGGAAACTGGAGCACCTGGAGGAAACCCACGCAGACACGGGAGAACGTGCAAACTCCTTACAGACAGCGACGGGAATCGAACCCCGATCGCTGGTGCTGTAATAGCGTCGCGCTAACCGCTACTTTCAAATAAAAAGATACATAACAAATCCAGTAAGAGTTGAATTGATGGCAAAAACAGGTGAATTTAAAGCAAGGATTATGAAAGAAAAAATAATGGGCAATGAATTGAACTCAGAATTACTGTGTGATGTACATGGTATAAAATTTTGACTGTGGTGCATAACAAATCAAATAATAAATTTTCAACTTTGTTGGATTAGGGTTAGTGTTATTATTGCTGGGATTAAAATCTAGCTGGGCAGGAACGCACAGCCATTGCAACACCTTCTGAATTTTCCCTTTCATTTATTTAATTAGAGACATAAGCAGGCTTGGTCTGTTACCAGAATGTGGTAGCTCCTTGCCAATTTTTCTTGTTGACCTCTGCCCAGCTGAGGTCAAATGAGTTGGCTATAAAAAAACTAAAGTTACACAACAAGCTTGTAATATTGGAACATCTTACCTTTATGTTAGTTACAAATTTTTTTTTATATTGACATTAGATTTTGATATTTACACTTAGGACTCAAGTTTTTTCTGCAAACATCCCATATTAGTATTTCAATATCTGGCATAACAACAACATTTGTTGTTACTCTAAACTGGTTATACACAAGTCAAGTTAGTTCTTGAGTTTATACTAAACTTAGCAGATGTTTAAAACACATAACTGTAACACCTTTGTACATAAATGTTATTTAGCATTTTTACAATCGCACACTTATTGCTTAAAATGGCAAGAATATTTATCCTTTTAATTTGAATGAAATACAAAAAAGCTAGTCATAAAGTAACTTACTTCATCATTCATCTTAATTTTCACATGTCCTATCATTTTACATAATGCATTAATTTGCAGTAAATCAGTACGGATAGATAATGCAATATCTAGCCTTCTATTAATCCAGAATGTGCCTCAATGCAAGTATAGACTATTGTACAACAAGTTCCTTTTCCTTTTTTCTGTTACATCTTGTATTGATTGCTTTGCTAGTTTGTCAGCAAGTAAATCACACCAATTCTTATCTTTATTGCTAAGATATAAAAGCAAAGACTAGAATGTAGCACATAAAAATTGCACTGGTTTATTCCCCTCCAGTAAAATTTACAAATAGAGTTATCAGTTAGGTGCATATTGAGGAAACAATATCAGTTATATATCTTATTTGTCTTGTAAGTGTTTCCCTAAGTACTGAATATTTGAAGTACTGATACTTTTAGTTTCAAGCTAAAAAAAATACTTCATGTTTAGTTTTGATTCTACTAAATGTGCATGATAAGCACATAATTGGATGATAGAACATAGATTTTTTTACAGTTAGAGATCAGAAGCAAAGAACATTAATTAATTTTCCGTTGTGATCCATATGCCTTTCATTTTTGGGGCTAATAAATAGAACCCGAATGACGTTTAAGGGAAAATTAAGATAACTTTACATATATATAAATGTGATTATCAGATAGTAGTCACTTGTAAATTAATTTTTTGGGGAATTCCTTGGAGAGGGAGAAGTTAGCAATAAGAATGAAATAATTTTGCACTTTTGTTATCAAGCAAACTCAATTATGAGGAGAAAATATCCCCATATTCTCTTGATTATAGGTTTTAATCAGTCCAAATAACATTTTCATGAATCAATCTTTTTCTTTTCCCTAATCTAAATTTCTGTGAGTGAATTTGTCATCCCAGTATCAATCTGCTCTGAATAATGAGAAGCAACATATCATCATTTCTAGCAACAGGATGTCTATGAGGTCAAAGATGTCTGGGACCTTATTGAACACAGAATGTAACACATACAATTAAGCTGGAAGAAGTGATGCAAAGACAATTCACATACAGAAAGAGAATTAAAAAGAGGAACCTGTGTGTTGGATTATGGAAGAGAGTAAAGGACAGATAGAAGAAAAACAGTATAATATCTTTAAAACTTTTGTAATTAACACCTAAAGAAATTGTATGTAGCAGTACATTTTCAATTCCAGCGATGTTGATAGATAGTAATTATCATAATTCATTGTTGAAAAATATTTATGCTCAAATGGACAAGACTTAACTTATCATGGTGACTTTAGTTTACATCTGCCATGAGATACAGTTCACCCAAAATTAACTCAGACAGCACTTGGATTCTTGCTTTTAACTGGACATCAAAACTCACCTGAAGTTGTTGCAATATTTGTTGTCTCATGATGAGCACTATTATTCTGATGCGATTTTATCAGCAAACGATGATTGTGTTTTTTGGCTCACACTCATATTTAAGTGAATTATGGGATTACCAAGCTAACTTCACAGTAGTAGGGAAAATGCTGATGTCTGTAATGAGGGATATAATTACAGAACATCTCGGAAAATAATAAAAGGATTGAGCAAAGTCAGCATGAATTTATGATTTCAAATTATGTTCGACTAATTTACTGGAGCTCTTTGAGGATGTGACTATTATAATAAATAAGGGAAGCCAGTGGATTATAGTATATTTGGACTTGCAGAAAACTTTTGATAAGGTCCGATATAGAAGGTTGGTCAACGTGGAATTGAGGGTAACATTCTGACTGAGAATCGGTTATTGGACAGGAAGCAAACAGTGGGAATAAACAACTCTTTCTCAGGTTGACAGGCCATGACAAGGGGTGTACTGCAGGGATCAATGCATGAGCCCCAGCTATTCACAATCTATATTGACAATTTGGTTAAGGAAGAAAATATCATAGTTCCAATTTGCTATTAATACAAACTGGGTGGGATTATGAGTATGGAGGAGAATGTAGAGAAGTTTCAAGGGGATATAAATAAACTTAGTGAATGGGCAAGAACACAGCAGATGCAATATAATGAAAAATATCCACTTTAGTTCATAAACAGGAAAGCGGAATATATTTTAAATGGTGAAGAAAATGGCTAATGTTGATGTTCAAAGGAACCGACATGTTCTTGTGCTCATCACTGACAACCAACATGCAGGTACAGCAAACAATCAGAAAGGTAAGTTTGGCTTTATTATGAGAGGATTTGAGTGTCTGTGTTTTACTGCACTGTATTGGGTTTGGTAAGATCACACCTGGAGCTTTGTGCTTGGTTAAAGTAAATATGTACTTCCAACAGAGGTAGTGCAGTGAAGATTCACCACTATGGTTTCAGGGATCGCAGTTCTGCTGTAAGGGAAGAGACTGAGTAAACCAGGCCTGTATTCTCTGCAATTTAGAATGAGAGGAGATATTATTGAAACTTACAAAATTCTTACAAGTTTCCACAGTGGATGCAGCTAGAAAGTTCCCCTTGGCTGAAGAGTCTCAAAATAAGGCCTGGGCGATTTAGGACTGAGAGGAAGAGAAATTTCCTCATACAAAGCACGCTGAATCTTTGGAATTCTCTACACAAGGCGACTGTGGAAGCTCAGTCATTAGGTCCATCCAAAACAGAGATCAATAAATTTCTGCTTATGAAAGGAACCAAGCTATATCAAAGGATAGCACAGGAAAATTATTTTGGAGTAAAAGCTCAACCAGATTGTGATGAATGGCACTGCAGGCTCAAAGGACCAAACAGCCTACCCCTGCTGCCGTTTCTTATGCTCTTGCAGCAGCAGAGTTATATGGTATCCTTTACTGAATTAAAACCCAAATTTGAATGCCAGATGAAAAGATGTACAGTACAATTGCCTAAGAGTCTGAACATATAGCTATGTTTTTTGTGCACTGTAGGTCCTTGTATTTTGACAAAATTGATTGCAGTTCTTGATTGGTGAAATATCATTCTCCTCGCACATATCAGATAATTGGATTGTGTAGTTCCATGAAGATCATGTGTCTAGGCCTGAAGTACATAGTCATCATACAATGTCGATTTGACACTTGTCTTGGCTCATGCTTATACAAATAATAGACAGAATGGGCCACACGTAGGGAATTGGATCTAAACAGCAAGAGCAGCCACATATTTGTGCTATTTAAAGAGACTGAGTTTGAGAGCTCAGTAAGATCAGCTGAAATGCATCTCCTGGTTGAGGAGTTTTTTTCTCCACCAAAAATGGGTGACTGAATGTTGATTCTGTTGGTGTTTCAGATTGACCAGGAACAGGAGAACTAGCTGTTAGTCAAATCTGATTTCTCAGCAGTTCTGATCAAGACTCCACTCCACTGAAAAAGCATTCAGATGGAGAGGCAGCTTGGGCCTAATTGCAGCAACATCTTTCCAACATTCAGAATGGCATTGCTAAATGGGAAGTTATAATTGTGCCATCTTTGTGTCTCGGAGTGACTATCTTCATCAATACAAATTCTCACTATTCACTTTGTAATTGAGTGGCATTATCACTTCCCTATCAGTGACAACCCGGAAATCACTATTGATCAGAAACTGCTTAGACCAGGCATTAGTTACTTTTGTTGCAAACTAGAGGCTGCACTTGCTGCACAAACGAATTGAGTCTCAACTGTCAAAGACTATTCATCATCAACAAATATCTGAATTGCAAGAAGAGCCAGTAAGCTCCAGAGACTTTGAAGAATGCTCTCTACTTGCTTCTGAACTGAGACCCAAAAGTAATGAGGAGGTTACAATTCATTCAGCATAAAGTAGCTCGTTGCATGGCCCTCTCCATCAACTAATATGAACATTTGCTGCAATACAATATTGACACAGTGCCTGCAGTGTTTATGCATGAAATGGATGGCAACAACTCATCAAAACTTCCTGTTCATCACAAAGAAAACTTTCAACCTATACCAACTTGAAAAACATGAACCGCTGTCATTTGGATACTTGAACATCTACAATTGGGCTCCAAATCACAAACCATCCTGACATGGAAGTGTATGTTCCCATTCCTATGTTGTCACTGAATTATTAAGTTCGAACTTCCCAAGAAAGGTCTCAGAGGTCTCTGATCTCAAGCAGGTGAAGAAGGTGCCTCCACAAGACCTTTAATGGAATTGAGGGATGATCAGTAAATATTGAACTCTCAGTGTTGCCCACTATCCATTAATATTAATTGATAAAGAGACACCTGAATTTCCATGAGGGTGCAGGACCTTTATTGCTGTGAATAGAAATTGTTAGCTGGTAAGTAGTATGCGGTTGTAAGGCGGCATGTGAGGCTGGTGGTGCGGTTGGTGGGCTATGGCTTTTGCAGATAAGTTTATTAACTTTGACTGGCAATGTCATTGGCAATGTGAGGTCATTGATTTTCTTGTGGCATTACAACTATATCCTTGAGCTTTGACTCTTGGCTCTGACCAGTACAGCGGGCTAGGCTGAGTTCAACAGTGCCTGCTGGCATTCACTCCAGTTACATTGCACCTCCTGTTAAGCGACGCAAGTTTGCTTTACGTAGCACAGGCTGGCTCCTGCAGCAACAATTAGCAGGTGAACACCACAAAGTTGGTGTGCTTCCTTCAACAGTAGTAGGTATAGAGTAATTCCATATTTTTTTCTTCATAAAGAATTCTACGGCCCTGAGCAGGGCTTGGCTTAGTATAGTGGTGAGTTTATCTGACTGGATTATATTTTATACTATTGACAAAAATGTGATTTTTATTCCATTCTTTTCATTCCAGCTAATAGCATAATGTTTTTCAGCATTTACTCCAACAGCAAAGAGTGAGACTGAGTTTACCGTAATAGAGAATTAAGAAGGGCCTTATGTTTTATTATCCTATTGTGGGACTACATTGGAGTACTAATATACACTCCAGTATGGTGCCCAATCAGTTTTAGAATTCAGATGTTTTCCATGGAACTGTTTTAGGGAGTAGTGCTACAGTGATTAAATTAATACACTCTTAATTCAGACACTTAGACTAACAATCCAGAAACATAAATTCTGAGGAAGGGTCTTCAACCTAAAATATTAACTGTTACTCTTTCCACAGATGCTGCCTGATTTGCTACATTTTCTGTTTTTATTTTAGATTTCTGGCATCTACAGTTTTTTAGATGGATGTGAAGTCAAATCCTATTCTTTTTTTACTTACAGCGTGGTAACAGGCCCTTCCAGCCCAACGAGTCCATGCTGTCCATCTTTTTAAAACCCAAATTAACCTACCCGTACGTCTTTGGAATGTGGGAGGAAACTGGAGCACCCGGAGGAAACCCACGCAGACACGGGAGAATGTACAAACTCCTTACAGACAGTGACGGGAATTATAAGTTCAGATAACTAGAGATCAACTAATTTTAGTCATGGGAACCATGGAACTACCTCATTGACGTTAAATCCCATTCAATTTATTGGTCTCTCTCATGAAAGAAAATTCATGAGACTGGCCTGCATGTGACTCCAGACCCACAATAATATGGTGGTTTGTAATATTTTGTTATGCATGAAGTGTGTTGTTCCTTCTCCAATAATGTATGCTTACATTATGATATTTTGGAAAGAAGAGTCAAGAGTTTTGCCTGCTTCTCAACAATGCAGAAATTTCACAGAAAATCAGTCTGCTGTAGGAGTTAGACTCCAGATGTAAGTAGTACTAAGGATGCTCAACCTTTGGATGAGCTTAAAGCACTCACGATGACTTACTTGGTTGATTCTTAACTACCCTATGAAATGGACTAGCAAGCCATTCAATTGCATCAAACAAAATATCCGATCAAACTGTGGGAGTACAATCACCAGAAGGACTGCGGTGATTCAAGAAGGCAGCTCACCACCACCTTCTCAAGGACAATAAGGAAGAGCAATAAATGCTGGTGTTACCAGTAATTTCTGCATCTTGTAATATATTAAACTGGAATATTGAAGTAACTTGGTTATACAGGTGTTGCTATTTTGCATTACAAGGTTCCAAGCTCTAGATGTAGTAATGTCTCCTTGATTTCATGTACTAAATAGTGTGTAGTACCATATGTCCAAAATTCAATTCAGCTGGCTCAGTATTCCTAAGGACAAATTAATTCCATGCTTGAGACATAAGAGACTGTAGATGCTGGAATCTGGAGTGACAAACAATCTGCTGGAGGAACTCACCAGGTCGAGGAGTATCTGTGGGAAGAAAGGAGCTGTTGACATTTCAGGCCGAAACCCTGTATCAGGACTCAACGCCATGATTGATTGAGTATGAATTTAAAATGTACCCTTCTTAATAAACTAAGTATATCTGGGAGTACAATTTTATTGCATCCAAATGAATTAATTTGAATTGAAGTAACATTCCCCTCTGGAAATGGTTAAATCATGGTTGGCAGAGTTCCTCTGATTATCATTTTACTTTTTAACAATTATCTCTGTGTGATCCAGCATTAGTGGCTTTCATCAACAACCTTTAATTCAAAGTGATTAATAGCAGTATTACACTGATCAAATTGGCAACTGTCCAAAAGTAATACATTATGTAATAAGCAATTAATATCCTCAACTAATTACAACCTGATCAATCTTTGTGGACTTACCATTATGGCAAAGATATTTCTGACAGATCTTTGGAGTGCTTTAAACCTTGAACGGAACAGGTTCCAGTTTTGTATTATTTAGTCACGTTGGACTGCATATATTTATCTCATTATTCTGCACCAGTACTACTGACCTTCTAACATAAAAAGCAGCGATCTAGTTGTTCCAGGTTTCTGATGCTCTTGGGATTCTCCAGCAGAGCTTGTGTGGGGATAAAGTTCCACCCGCCCTAATAAAGCAAACATCATCATGGAGAGCTGAACACTCACACCATCTGTATTTCTGGCCTTAGTTGAAGTCTGCCATGGCAGAGGCTGCTAAGCCACACAAAGTAGGGTGCTTCATGGTAGCAAAGCTGATTTGTTGGGGTTTTTGAAAAGAGAGGGGATTGGGTGGTGGGGATGATGAAGCTTCGGATTAGAAGGAGACTCCATCAGATAGATGACTGGGACTCATGAAGAAAGATGTCATTTCAAACAAAAATTCATCTGTCTTCTTACACAGGGGTATATATCTGGAGACTGGAATAGGGGCTAGATATTAGACTTATACTAGATTTTATGATTACTAGAAATAACAGCTGGAGTGGAGATTGTACCACTCCCTTTATGCAAATTGTCTTCTCACAGACTCTGTAAAAATTGCCAAAGTTAAATGGGGGCTACTGCTTACATCAGTACAATATAATGCAATTTTTCTGGGTCCAGCTTATGATATGGAGCAATTTTGACATTCGTGTTAGAATTAATGAAACTGCAATGACAGAGTAATGTTTTGACAGGAATTTGTTCATTAAAGACTGGTATCTGATCCCAATATTGCTGGACTTTCAGAAATAAAAACTGCTTGTATTGTTGTCATGGGATATTGAGGGTTGAAAATACTGTTAGTTAGGTTGCAGACAATTTGTAACAGCAGAGATTAGAGTCTTTCTGCCAGCAATTGCATTGCAAACCAGTCTATTTCTATTTCTTTTCTAAATATATACTTCTCACAAATACTGGCAACATGCTTGTTTTCTTAGATTGTGCCGATTATGAAGTGAGTGACTAATGGAATGAAATGGAAGTTAATGCCATTTACATGTAACACATGCCTTCAACTCTAATGCAGAAAATGGAAGAATCTTGAAACAGATTGTAGTATGGAACAATCATTTCCAGCAAGATCTCTGTAAATAAAATTCCATCAGGGAAAACTAAACCATGTGGTGTTGTAGCCTTAAAATCAAACAGTATCAAATACATCTCACATACTTATTTCAAACATTGTAATGGACATCCTACTTTTTATAAATAATCAAATCAAATTGACCAGGAATATTTTATTAGCTTCAGCAGTTTAAGCAATTAGATTAGAGAAGATAACAGTGGCAATCACAGTAGCAATAACAACAGAGCTCATTAAAAATGATTTTTGGCATATAACCTTCTGGATAACAAATTTAATCTTTGGCAACATATCAGTTTAGCTTTGCTCTATTTCACAAACACAGAAGTACCATTTCCAATATGTATTTCTTTTTCTGGCTGTGTATCTTTAATACCTTTTAAAACAATTACATTAATTTAATAGCATAACCTTAATGATTATTTGAGGATTATTACATAATTAACATTCCTCCCTTTGGGATACTGTAGATGATGATAAGTTTAAATATGACTTGTTTGAGCTTTGCCAATATGATCAGTATTTACACTTTGACGTATTGTATCCAAAAATAATTCCATCTCGATGGTATTTAATATTGAGCAAATTATAATGATAATCTGTTTCTGTTGAATAAGGTACTGGGTGACTTTTACAACCAGTGAAACAGATTGCAAACAAAAACAGGAAGTGTTGGACATACTCAGGTCAGAGAGCATCTGAAGATAGAGAAATAGAGTCGATGTTTCAAGTCAATGGCCCTTAATCAGAATCGAAGAAGTGAGAAAACAAGTTACAGAGAGGGTGAAAAGTGAAGAAAAAGTCCCTTTGATAGCATGGAGACAAAGTTGTCCAGATAAAGATGACATATGGCGCCAGCAACTGGAAGCAGAAAACAAGCAAAACAACAAGTTGTAACTGTCTAATGTAGAGGAGTTGCTGGAAATCTGAAACAAAGAATTTGCTGGAAATACCTAGCAGATCAGGAGGAAAAAAAATGAGTTAATGTTACCTGTAGATGACCTTACATCAGAGCTGGCTAGTCCTATGGCAAACAGGAAAGGCTGTTTACCTGACTGTTGAATTCAATATTGAATTCCAAGGGCTGCAACGTCCCCAGGTAGAAGATGAGGTGCTGTTCTTTGGGCTTATGTTGGACACCATTGGTGCAATGTGGGAGACCAAAGACTGAGAGGCCAGAATGGGAATGGGATGGAGTATTAAAGAGACAGAATTAGAGGAGAAAACAACCAGAATTCCACCTTCCACTAAACTGAAAGAAGTCCAAATGAATTGCTGCTTCACCTGGATAGCGGGAAAGTAAGAGATAAAAAGGCAGATGTTTATGGGAAGGTGTCATGAGAAGGAGAGCGGTGGGTTAATTAATTACTATTAATATTTATGTTCTCATATATTCTTAAACATTGAAGGAGGCCATTTGGCCCATCAATCCATGGCAGCTCTCAGTGCATTCTTGGCAGTTCTATTTCCCCACTTATTTCTCTGTATACTTTTTCAACTCCCTCTGATTCACCTGCCACCCACTTTCTCAAGAGGTAATTTACAATGTACCAGCATATTTTTGTAATATGGGAGGAGACCAGAGCACCCGAAGGAAACCCATGCGTTCCCAGTGAGAATGTGTAAACTCCCCCCAGACAGCACCAGATGTCAAGATCAACCCTGGGTGCTGGAGACACAATGGATAATTTGTTCCAGATGTTGATTCACCGGTGGCTGGATACCTTGCGTCTGATTGTGAATTCAAGACTTTTGAAAGGGGTCAGTTGTTCTTTCAGATGTCATAGTGGGCTTTTGAAATGTTTTACCACAACTTCAGGCACTCACTGAACAACAAGGAAAATGATAAGGTCTCAACATGGATAGCACTAGTGCAACCACTCAGAAGCAGTACAGATTTTTGATCTACTTTTAAGGATTCAGATGCTGTTTAGAAAAATGGCAAAACCCAGAAAGATGGATAATTTTACATTGATGATTTAATGAAACGCAGCTGCAAATTCAAAAGCTATGTGAGTTTCAACGCTATAAAAGCAATGGGAATAGCCATAGAATAACCTTGCAGTAAATTTCACCAACTGAACTGTTTAATAATTGTTCAGCCACAACACAAAGATGGATGATTTCAGACTTGAGTGCATTTAAATTGTTGGGATTTTTTTTTGCAAGGAAAGATGATAATGGAAATATTGAGGCTTGATCATACTAAATGTCATAGTAAATCCATACTTTCATAAGCAACCTTCAAGTTTATTCAAAGAACTGAAGCTGATGTTCATTAGTTTCAAGCTACACTGGGAAGTATCTGCCATTACCACATAAGCATGTATGATAATGATTTGTGCTTCATTGTCATTTAATTCCCAAACTTCTACACAACTATTGTAAATTTGCTTTTTGCATGTATTAAACATGATTAGTATGCCATAGCATTGCCTAAAAATACTTAACAAGAAAGGATAATGAAGTCTTTTATATCAAAGGTCCGTCAAACTTTCAGTGAGAACAAAACAGGCAGTAAGTACCCTCTTACCCTCTAAAGGAATACATTGTGTATGGCATGACTAAAATGTGGCATTTAAAAAAGATGCCTAATAAGGAAGAAGTCCAATAATATAGGATTCCATCAGAAATTTTATAAATATCCCATTTGTGACATGGCCATGCAGTTCGTCACACTACTTCAATGGTATTCTATGAGCTTATTTCATATCCTTTTGGCATGTGCTAATAACTAAATTTGTGATTAAAATATGCTTTATTAATAAATCTGAGTTAGATTTTGAAAAATAAGACTAACTATAATTTGGTCACTTGCACGACAGGTTTAGTGAACAGTAAAATAATATGATAACCCGTAGAGGATAATGTTAGGATTTAACTACACGGAGAAAGAGAGAAAATTATAGCATTATAACTGAGACTATTACATTAGGTTTTGACTAAATCATTTAAATTTCTTATGCTATGACTTTTTGCTAAAACGAGCATTAACTGCAGAAGTTCAATGGAGGTTACAAGCACATCACAAAGCCTATGATTTGCAAAGCAAATATCAATAACACGTGGTCAATTAATTCAAACTTGTTGAATATAGTTGTTTTACTTGAGTTTGAATGACTTAAGCAAGGCAGATACTGGGACAATGATTCTCAGGTGGACTTCTACTCTGAGCTTGGAAAAAATTCTAGTCTACATCCCAAAGAGTGATAAACCTAGATGACTTCAACACCAGGGGAGGAAGGGACTCAACATTCTGACTAGTTGTGATGAGCAAGGAAAGGGGAGAGAAGACTACTCCAGTGGGGTCTGGTCCTTCTCTTGACAAAATGCTTGGAGCACAGCCTCACCATTATGAATACTCTACTTCATCATAGGGACAAGCATAAGACATAAGGCAACATTTCCTGGCATAAGCACTGGCACCTACTAATAAGAGACAACAAAGGTATTCTCTTCACCACTCTGTGACAGGTACCAATGATGCTGGACTGACCAGTACTTAATCTGCTCTGTTATCTCCATCATCCTCACCATGAGACCACAGAATCAACTGAAATGATGCCACAAAGAGATTCCTTCATTAAGAACAAGGAGGACTGGCCAGATGAGAATAATGAGTTAGAGGAGCTAATTAACTGCAAATGGAAGGTGTTCCTGGATCAGAAGCTCTGCCTTTGTTCAAGGGAATAGAAACAGCTCAACAGGCAGCTGAAGGCAGAAGACCAGCAGGAAAGCCGGGACTAAATAACAGATGGTGGATGGAGAGAGCGCAAGAGATTCAGCAACTCACTGATATGTATGTGTTCTTTAATGGTTTAAAAGCTAGCTATGATGCAAACACCCAAGGCCCCGTACCACTGAGAGCCAAGAACAAGGGTGAACTCATCAGGGACAGAGAGGCGGTCAATGATCATTGCAGCAACACTTTGAAGACATGAACTACAATGTAAGCCTCCTGGACGCCCTCCTGCTGCAACTTATTTACACCAGCCCTGCTGCGTCCCCAAATTTGAAAAGTCCTCAAAAATAACAAGCCCTAGGAAACAGACAGCACCTCTATGAAATCCTCAAACTTAGCACAGAAGAGCTTCAATCACAAATTCACAACCTCTATGTTCACATCCAGGAGGAGAAGGATATAACAGGGACCCCAGTAATACTGTAATTGTGACCATCTTCAAGAAAAGAGATTTGGTAACGACAGAGGGGTCCCCCTGCTATCTGATACAGTGAAAGTCATTGCCAGGAACCTCCTCAATCGTCTCCTCCTCCCAGTGGCCAAAGAGCTTCTCCCTGAATCATAGTATGAACTTTAGTTAACTAGAGGTACAGTGGACTTAACCACAGGACAACTGCAAGAATTCAGGGAGCAGAAACAGGCACTATACATGGCCCTCATTGATCTCACTAAAGCCTTTGATTCCATCAGTCACGTGGGACTGTAGAGTACCCTCCTCATATTTGACTGCCACAAAATTTCTCTTCCATCTTGTTTGCTCTGTGATGGCTTGCAAACCATGATATTATCCAAAAGAACCAATCTAGGTGATGTACATTTCCCAATCCATTTCCCAATACACTTCCCAATCTTTCTTGCCACAGTGTTGCACTTCATCTGCTAAATACTTCCTGAGGAACTAATATTCAGAAGTAATGTTGTATGTGGACAATGCTTGTGTTTGTGCAGCTCAGAGCCAAGCCCCAAATATTGTTGTCTCATTCACTGAAGCATGTGAGAGGAAGGGTTTCATGCTCAAAACCCACAAGACCAAGGTCCTCCACCAAACTGTCCACACTACATCACACTCTGACAATGAGGTTCACCATGAAACCCTTGAAAACATGGGCTATTTCTCATATTTCAGAAAATAGCCCTCAGAAAAGGCAGACATTGATTATGAAATTTGCCACCACCTTCAAAGTATTGGAGAAGCTGCAGAGGATGTTGCCTGGGATGGAAAATTTCAGTTATGAGGAGAGAGTAAGAGGCTCGATTTGTTTTCTTTGGCACAGAGGAGACTGAGAAGGAACCTGACAGAGATATACAAAGATATGAGGGGTATCGATAGGGTAGACAGTAGGAAACATTTGCCCATAGCTGAGGTGTCTAAAATTAGAGGATATAGATTTAGGGCAAGAGGTAAGAGATTTTGGGGAGTGGGGGATCTGAGGAAGAATTTTTTCACAAAAAGGATGTTTGGAATCTGGAATGCACTGCAGTCTGGATGTGACTACTGACCAAGTGTAGGTAAATGGGATTTGTATAGATGGATACTTGATGGTCACATGGACATGGTTGCCCAAGAGGCCTGTTTCTGTGCAGTATGACTATATGACCCTTTGATTCATTTTGCTAATACAGACTTTGGTGTATTAAGGATAATCATATTGGAGGATCAAGACCTCAAACGATACAAAATGCATAATCTACTGGGCAGTACAGATCCTTGCTCCCCTATAAGCTTCTGACATCTGGACTACCTACAGCAGACATCTCAGGACACTGGAACAATGCCACCAACAGTGTCACCACAAAATCTTCCATTTTCACTGAAAGGACATGCAAATCCCTATCAGTATCACCTCCCAGGCCAACATCCAACATCATCGAGACCCTAATCACTCTCAGGTGGTTATGTTATTTCACATGCCTGATACCAGATTCCCAAAGCAGACACTCTGTTCTGAGCTCTGTCATGTGAGGAGATTACCATGTGGACAGAAGAAAACATTCAAGGAGGTGCTCAAAGCTTCTTTGAAGAAGTGCAGCATCCCCATTGGCTTCTGAGAATCTCTGGGGCATTATCATTCAATGTGGAGGAGGAGCATTCGAGATGGCATTGAAAACCTCAATGCATTTCATTGAGAGCATAGTGAATAAACAGTGGAAGGAGAGGACCAGCTCACAAACTACCCACCCACCTGCCCCATCAGGTATCTCTTCTCCCATCAGTGGAAGAGTCTGTAGTTCCCACAATGACCTCATTTGCCCTGTCAGAACCCATTAAACCAGAGTGAAAATAAGTCACCCCTGATCCTGAGGGAGTGCCTAAGAAAAGAGTGTAAGTGTAGGTTTAACCCGTTCAACAATGTTGTTAAGCTTTATTCATGCAGTCTTCTTGATACTAAATGAGACCCTGTTGTCTAATTTAGCTTCAGTAAATGAGCCAAGCATGCAAAGGAAACATTTTACTTCAGGTACACTGTATCAAACATAAGATTCTGCTTTCTATTGTCTGGGGAAGGGGTAAGAAACATCTCATTCAGATTTTGAAATTATGACCTATAATCAGAGCAGAATATTAGAAAAATCCATACCTCCCTCTGAACTTGCTCTGCCATAGATCCTCTGCCTCAAATCCACTTTACTGCTTGAGCCTTAATCCTTAATTAGCAAACACATATATATTAATTCCAATCTCAAGTATACTGTACTTGATATCTGAACATCCACAGTAGAGAATCCCAAAGGTTTACAGCACTCCGAAGAAAGAAATTCCTCCTGATCTCCATCCAAGATGATCGACCCTTATCCTGAGATTATGCCCCCAGCTCTCAATTCTTCAGTCTGAAGGAAGAGCCGATCGGGATTTACCCTGTCAACGCTTCTAAAGAATATTGTATGTCTGTGTGACCTCCACCTCATTCTTCTAAAGTACAGAGTGTATTGACTGATGCTGCTCAATCTCTTCTCATAGTACAACATATGACAAGATAATGGTGATTTAAAGAAAAGTAGCAAAACAAAAAAAGTGACAAAAGTTCAGCAAAGGCGTAGAATAATTAAAATGGGTATAAATTAGGATATTGTCCAGATTGCTCATAAACAGGTTTCATTCACTTCTTTACACCTTTCAAATTTTATCTGAGGTTTTATATGAAGGTGCTTGTGCTGTTACACATTTTCCTACACTGCAGCTGAGAAGATAAGAAATTCTTATTACAGCAGTTAATTCTGATCATTGTTTGCTTATGTTTGAAAGTGGTTTGTATTTGCTGCTATTCTGGTAATTATTGTATATCATTAAGAGCAAACTTGTAATGCAATTTTGATTTTCATATGATTTCAATTTACAATTGAGACTCCTGTTTGTAATTGTTTTGATTAGAGTGCAGCCTACCTGGCATGAATACAAATGATTCTAGTTAGCTCCTGTAAACTGATTATTTCTTAATGAAGATTTGGAGCTGAATCATTAAACTTTTATTGGGATACTTTGCAGGCATTCTTCTATTCTATGGAGATAGAATCTAAGATTTATATTACACTACATAAAATTATGAACGTATGTGTAAGAGATTATGATATTATCAAACAGTTATGAGTTTCAATTTCATAGAAGAAGAAATTAACATTTCTCTCTACATTATTGTCTTTTGTGAATATCATTTCCTCTACATTGAAAATGAGAAACTCAGGAGAGTATAATTTGACTGCCCCATGCAATGGATCTAGGCATCATGATGCTTGATGGCACATAACAACAGACAGCATAAGAAATTAGAAGGGTATAAGGGTTCTTGCATATTTTAATCTCGAGGAGGAGGTAATGGATATCATAGGGATTGACATCACTAAAGCTGCATCCATTGGGGGGATTGAAATAATTGAAGATTTCCACCCACGTTACAAATCTCCCTCATCCCCTCAGTCTCACCAGAAGCTGTAGACAATATAAACCACATACATTTTCCTCTGTCGTCCTCATGTCTCAGTTTCATTTTAGATATCCAAGTACTTGAGCCTTCCTTTTCACTGTCAGTGGAAGAACACAGTGACGGTGAAGAGAAACTATTACTTGACCTTACAGCTCAGATACTGACTCTGCAATGTGTAATGCCTGGGATGGAGGAGGTACACTTGTTCAGTGAGGCACTAAGCAGGCCTATTGGGGCCAGGGAAAGGAAAGGATGTTCTGGGTGCCTACTTGCTAGAGGTCAAGCTGGAGGGTAGGTTTGTCACCAAAGACTCTTGCAAATTTATACAGATGTACAGTAGAGCATTCTGACTGCTTGCATCACCGCCTGGTATGGAGGCTCCAATGTGCAGGATCAAAAGAGGCTGCAGAGGGTTATAGACTCAGCCAGCTCCATCACAGGCACAACCCTCCACGTCATTGAGGACATCTTCAAGAGGTGGTGCCTTAAGAAGGCGGCATCCATCATTAAGGACCCTCACCATCAAGGACATGCCCTCTTCACGTAACTACCATTGGGGAGGAGGTACTGAAGACCCACACTCAACATTTTAGGAATGGCTTCTTCCCCTTCGCCATTAGGTTTCTGAATGGTCCATGAACCCATGAACATTTTCTCATTATCCCTCTTTTTCATTTCTTATTTATTTTCGTAACTTATAGGAATTTTTATGTCTTTGCACTATACTGATGCCGCAAAACAACAAATTTCATGACATATGTCAGTGATAATAAACCTGATTCTGATTCTGAGAGCAATTTGGCTGCAGAGAATTCAGGGACTTTGGTACGCCAGTCTACAGAAGAAGCTGATGAATGGACATCAGTGCTACAAGTGGAAAACTTGCCACAGAGCCTTTGCTCAATGTCAAATGAGCATGGAGGGGTTAAGCACCAAATTGCATCTGATCTTGGACTTGGCAGTAATGCCCCAAGAAACAATAAGAAACTCTCTTTCCACTCCCTATATTCCTTCTTGCATCCCTAATTAAGATCCTAAATAATTTTAGCTGCAACTTTGACCTCTGTGGTCATCTTCAATATTCCATACAATGCTCCATTCACTCTGTGGACTGGACTGCATAGTTCTATTCCCACTCAGATGACTCAAAACATCTTCAGCAATTGTTCTTTTCTCTGTCCACATCACCACCCTTCAAAGACCTCTTCTTTATTTACATTCTGCCTCTCTGCAGCATCATCTACGAGTATGAGTCACCTATTTCTATAGTTTACCTTGCCGTCTCTCAACCTCATTGCAAATTTGTGCTGCCAGTCTGATTGCGAAATATCCAGTCTTGGATCAGCAACATCACACTCGAGTTCAAGATTAGATGACTAAAGCCATTATCTTCAGCCTCGCATAACTTCATTCAAATTGGTACTGAATTCCTCTGCCACTATTTAAAGTTGAGTTAGATAGCTTTCAACATTAATGTCCTGCTCAACCACAAAAGCTGTGTTTCTGATCCATTAACAGGCGTAAGAAAGCTATAATGGAGAAGCTAATGGGTTTGAAGGCCAGTGTGACCAATGGGACCCAATGACCTGCTTTTGAAGGTATAGAAACAGATGGTTATGAAGATAATGGATGCATTGGCTGTCATCTTCCAAAATTCCAGAGATTCCGGAAAGATTCCCGCAGATAGGAAGGTGGAGGAGATAGCCCCACTATATAGGAAAGGAGGGAGAGAGAAAACAGAGAACTGCAGACCAGCTAGTCTGATGTCAGTGGTAGGAAACCTATTGGAGTCTATTAAAGGGTAGCAGGACACTTTGATAATAACAACAGGATTGAACATAATCAATATGGAATTATGAATTGAAAATTGTGTTTGACAAATTGTTTAGAATTTTTTGAGAATGTAACTGGCCTTGGACACTGCTTGCCTTTTCCTCCAGTTTTAGACATTATACTTGCTTGGGGTCTCTTTCACTAAAAGGGTTGCCCAGACACTCTTAGGATCAATATAATTCAATTTACACATGGCCTCAAAAAGGTGTTGAAGTGACATCACCAGTATGTTGCATGGAAATGTGCAGCAGACAGTGACAGTTCACCAGTCTAGTTTAAGTGAGGCCAAAGCCCAACACTGAACATGCTTTGGAGCTCCTTCTCCCAGTGCAGGGATTGTCTCCTCTCCCCATGTTTTGCCAAGCTGTTTAATTCAGCCACAACATCTCTAAAATAACACTTGTCCAACTGCAAAACTTATAATGGCAGGAAAATTATTTAGTACTAACTCTATCGAGGTCAAAAAGCAGAAAATGATTAATTGGATTATTCACAAAGGCTCTCTTATTAGCTCATCTCTCATTAGGAATTGGCAGAGAGGATCATAAATCAAAATGAAGTAATCAGATCACCTCCATCATAAGACAACTATTAACACAACACTGCATTGTGACAGAGACTGTTATGTTGCAGAATTGCAATATGATAAACAACTGAAGAGCAGCGATAGTAATTATCATTGCTATAAATAGTGCAAGTTTGAATTCTGGCAAAGAAATGTGATCATTGTGACTGAGTGCTGGAATCTGTGTTACATGTTGGATCACATGCCTGATTATTGCTGAACAGCCTACAGGAGCAGACTGGTCAGCATGCAGCAATCGAAGATCAGGTCAACGGTACACCATCTTCAATACTCAGGTAAGTAGCATTCATTGACTGGGAAGATTTGGTGTATGTTCTGGAAGGAGTGTACAGGAAGGGATGCAAATCGAGAGTGTGGCTTTTTGAGTTATGAGGTAGTGTTGGGAAGCAGATGGTGGTGGTGGTAGTGGCAGCCATCAGATGCAGTGGTTGATTTGTGTTCTTTGAAGTTGTTTGAGGTGGAGCAGACTCAGGTATCATGGGTGTGTCCTAACAATAGGCAATGTCTGTCCTGGGAAAACCTATATTGCAGTAGGAGCCTCAGGCAAAGGTTAACCTACTTTTCATGAATATGTACAGGGCATGGTCTGTTTCAGGCATGGGGATTCAACAATTTTGTCCTTAACTAATATGGCAGGGAAGATATTTATGCTGATTCTGTCAGCGTTTGCCAACCATCAAACTGAAGGTTCCGAAGGCCAAATTACTAGATCTCTATTTCTATTTCTTTTACATTGAGTTGCTTTATAATATTTTCAGAGAGATTCCTTTTGTCCCTAGTCCCTGCTGATTAGGTGGGTGTGCTGGAAGAAGGCCTGTATTACCGTACAGCTTAGCTTACTGCCCGAATAATGTACAGACAGCATCACATTTTGCGTCACTAATCTCCAGAAAGGAAGGTGAAAAGAATCTGTCATACAAATAATAGATCAGAAGATCTCCTAATGAACAAGTCAGGTAATGCATGGATATAGCAAACAGCAAAAAAAAAGCTAAAGCTGGTATTGTTGCAATATGGATTAATGAGACCATTAGCAAGGTGACACTTCACAGCAGTTATTAAGTAGAATCTGCATAAGCATTAATCAGGTCTTGATTTATACTAGAAATATTATTGTGTGGTTGTCAGCCTGTTAGCAGTAGAGCACTGGCCCTGTATCTTCACCAGATATGCATATTGAGTCAGCTTGTGCAGGTGCATTTCTGAAATAAAAACTGAAAATGTTGGAAACACTCAGCAGATCGGGCAGCATCTAAGGAAAGAGAAACTGAGTTAACAATTCATGTCTGAGACCCTTCATCAGAAGTGTTACTTTCCCTCTGTTGTTGTTGCCTTTACGAAAAACACCTACAAGGTTCTTATCTGTTCCAGTGCCCAAGAAGAGCACGGTGAGCTGCCTCCATGATTATTGCCCGGTAGCACTCACATCTACTGTGATGAAGTGATTTGACAGGTTGGTTATGGCTAGAATTAACTCCTGCCTGAGCAAGGATCTGGACCCACTGCAATTCGCGTACTGCCACAACAGATCTACAGCAGATGCAATCTCACTGGCTCTCCACTCTGCTTTGGAGCACCTAGACAACTGCAAGACCTATGTCAGGCTACTGTTTATCAATTACAGCTCAGCGTTCAACAGCATAATTCCCTCACACCTGGGCCTCTGTACCTCCCTCTGCAACTGGATCCTCAATTTCCACATAGGGAGACCAGAGTCAGTGAGGATCGTAAATAACATCTCCTCTCTATCAACACAGGCGCACCTCAAGGATGCATGCTTAGCCCAATGCTCTACTCTCTCTATACTCATGACTGTGTGGCCACGCACAGCTCAAACACCATCTATAAATTCACTGATGACACCACTGTTGATGGTAGAATTTCAGATGGCAACGAGGAGGCGTACAGGAGTGAGATAGATTGGCTGGTTGAGTGGTGTCACAACAACAACCTCGCACTCATCGTCAGCAAGACCAAGGAAATGACTGTGGACTTCAGGAAGGGGAAGTCGGGAGAACACACACCAGTCCTCATTGAGGGGTCAGCAGTGGAAAGGGTGAGCAGCTTCAAGTTCCTGGGCAATCAGCATCTGAGAGGATTTATCTTGGGCCCAACACATTGATGCAATCATGAAGAAGGAATGCCAGTGGCTCTACTTTGTTGGGAGTTTGAGGAGATTTGGTATGTCACCAAAGACTCTTACAAATTTCTATAGATGTGCGGTAGAGACCATTCTGACTGGTTGCATCACAGCCTGGTATAGTGCCTCCAATGCACAGAGCGTTATAGACTCAGCCAGCTCCATCACAGGCACAACCCTCCCCACCATCGGAAACATCTTCAAGAGGTGGTGCCTCAAGAAGGTGGCATCCATCATTAAGGACCTACACCATCTGGAACATGCCTTCTTCTTGTTACTACCAACAGGGAGGAGGTACAGGAGCCTAAAGACCCACAGTCAACAATTCAGGAACAGCTTCTTCCCCACACCCCCCCCCCCCCCCCCCCCCCCCCCCCCCCCCCTCGCCATCAGATTTCTGAACGAACCTTGAACCCATGAACCCTACCTCACTATTCTTTTTTTGGCATGATTTATTTTTGTAATTTATACATTTTTGAATTTTGCACTGTACTGCTGCTGCAAAACAACAAATTTCAAGTCATATGGCAGTGATAATAAATCTTATTCTGAATTCTGATTCTTCTGATTCTGAACTGGCCAGCTTCATCTTTAAGCTGACACAACAGAGGACTAAACACAAAAGAATGCTTTCAACCTACTCCCTCCCTCATTGAATGAACTTCATAATGGTATCAATAAAATCAATTTTCCCTTTTACATCAAATCCTTTAACACCTATTACATATTTCAAGTGATCTTTTAGAATTCACAATACGAACAGGAGAGGTTTAGTTCCACTGGAACTGAATTTAAAGGTAATTAATTCAATCTGAAGCTTAAAACAAACTATAAAACCAAAAACTCTGTTGGAGTGCCAACAATCAATTTTTGTTTACCATATACAAAAATACAAGTACTCACCTTTTTTATTGCAAATATTGCTGGAACTTTGGCTGATGTGGTGACCTGAGTTTTTATTTTAATCACTGACACCTAAAATGAACAGGGTGTGCTTTGAGGTCAAGGTATCAGCAGCATAGAATTAAGCCACCTATATGAGTGTGTGCAGGAATATGGGATTAGCTGCTTTTGCAGGATCACATCAACACAACAATATATGTACAGTACACCAGCCAGTGCATCCTTAATGTGCTTAACTTCTCTGTGGATTGTCACCTTGTTGTGGTGGAGAAGCTTTTGTGGTCCTGTGATCCTGAGAGTGATGCCATCTGGAGCTATGCTCCTGGTAGGGTCACCCATGGCGGTAAGGTCGATGGTGAAGTCCCTAACAAAGAACAATTCAACCAAGACCTTAACGGTGGAACAGGTGGAAGTTATTTTGAACTCAACGGCTGTGAAGGCGGATAAAGGCTGCAACAAATCCATCAGCTCCAGTCATCGTGGTTTCCATGCCATTGGAATCAGTTGGTTGATCTGAGAAGTATCGTGTGCTTTTTGTAGTGCAACATCAAGTACACGTTAAACAAATACACGCACAGGCGTCTTTGCTCTGTGGGCTTAATTTTCAGAGCCAAGATTGGACTCATAAGCCACTTGAGAGCCCATAAGTAGATCAACGGAATGAAGACCATCATCCTTGACCTCGAGGGACAGCCACGACGACGACGACAAATGTGCTTAATCATTATTTGGGGGGGGTGGGGTCCTGTGACAGAGTTGGTGACCCCCTTCCCTCCTGCACAGTCTGAGCACTTCCACGTTTTTAACAAGGCTGCTTTGGGCAATAATGGAGGCCATTATCCTAGGTGTGTGGGGATACATCAATATACTGTTAGCATCATTCAGCCCAATTATATTTTAACTGACAGCATTGAGTGCTGGTGCTTGGTGATGATCTTACAGAGGATGAGCAGACCCAGAAGAGGGTTTAAAAGAACCCACTATTTTTAAGTTTTTGAGATCTTTCTGGGGGAAGAAGAAACATGATAAGGAACTCTGGGGTCAATTTACCCCTCATCTTCCTGTGATCACCTGGGCCTCCCCACATCCTGAGAGCCAAGAGTCATTCTCGTGGAGACCTGTCCATGGCTTCCAGTCACTCTTTCAGACTCACTCTCTCCATATCCCTCTCCAACGTCAAGCAATTATAACGTTGTTTACATTAGAATATAATTAGGTGTAAAACTGAACATATTTTTCAGAACTATTTCACAATATAACAGAAGAAATGTGATGACATGTTTCTCAGTTTATATAAATGACTACCTTTTTTCATTTTGTGTTGCATTACACCAAACAAGGTTTGCAAAATACAAGTACTGATGTCCTGATGCAGGGTCTCAACCGAAATATTGACAGTTCCCCTCCCCTCACAGATACTGCTCGACCCATTTGAGTTCCTCCTGCAGTTTGTTTTTTCTGTAAAGTACAACATGCTTCCCATATGCTATTTAAGGAAAAAAAAATCCCATGGATTGGTCCACTAATATTGAACTATACATATGCTGCATTTATTACAAAATGGCCCTGAGCACTTAATGCGTAATTTCAAGGTGGTGACAGGCTAGACTGGGAGAATGGTAAGAAGAAGCTCTCACATCCCTTTGTAAAATATCAAAAGAGATGTGGCCACCTCCCTTTTACCTTTTCTTCCTAATTCTTGTTTGTTCACTTTACACTCTTTACTTGTTTTATTGTGAAGCATTCTGAAACTCCTTGTTGTGTTAAGGTTGTGTTCGAGTAAAAATTGTTGATTTGTAATCACATTAAAATCTGAATAATTGGTACTGATTATATTTTAGGTACAGACATCTTTGATGGAAAAGCTTAGAGAATACTTGAGAGGGTGACGGTATTAACATGACTAGTTCAGATTATATAATTAGATTGTACATTTTGCCCTTGTGTTTAAATTTTGTTTATTGAATTCTAATTAATATATATATTTTCCCATGCTTTTTTTGAAATTGAATGTATATTCCTGAATAGCCAAGTGCTTGGTTTCATGTTGGCTATTAGGAATACACTTGAAAATCATTGAAGATACAAGAGCAAAATCCACACATAAAATGAACTGGGTGTCTTTCATTATGCTGTTTATAATTTATAATAGTAAAGTAATATACCAAGGGACCAGTGTTAGCACAGTTGCTGTGTTTGTTTCTAGCACATACATTTTCATGTAATGTCCTCCAGATATAAATGCCCAAACTTTACAACATAAAAGCTCATCTAAGTTGTCTGTTCAATTCTCGGGGGAGACTTTAGAGAGAGCAAATGCCAGGTCCAAGAATTCTTTCATGAACCACTTGTTTTCTTCAAAATTTAAATAAGCTAAGAAAAATTGATTATATTTTAAAGCTTTATCATTTTAACAGCAGTGTTAAATGGTTTAAAATATATCAGTGGTAA